>NW_026558648.1:300000-464858 GCF_026930045.1 Uloborus diversus | reverse complement strand
TAAACAATAAAAATAATATCTGAAATTAACAAACTATGTGTATTAAGCGCATTTGAAATGAATCAGTAGTTTGTTCAAAGTTATCCCCATCCATTTAGAATTCTTTTGAGCCACGTCAGAAATGAGACGCAAGGGAAATTATTTTAATAAAAAATAGTGAACTTAAAAGGAGCAAAATCTTGTTGTCTTGTGCCAGTTTAGTTGGCGATTCGGGTTCGTTGTTTTTCCAACTGTACCGTAATTTGGTGTGAAGTCCAACTTCTACAGTACACACATGCCATAAGGACCCCATTACAGGGTCGGCAACCATTCATAGCATAACAACGCATTCACACAGAAAGGACAAGGACAGGAGAGAGAAAGTACATCCATGCCCAAACCGGGACTCGAACCCGGGACCCGCCTCATCGCAGTTAGACTCATCTAACCACTAGCAAGGCGGGCGGAAACGTAGCAAAAAAATCTTCTAAATGTTTAAAAACTCTCCCTTTGTACTTCACAGCACCGCAAGTTTTAAATAAGTTTTTACTTCCTTTTACAAAAAAGGAAGTATTGTATTCGCGAAAAAATTCTCACTCAAAAATCGGCCTTAATTTCCATTTTTCTCACCCCCGAATGAATGTTGAGTTTTTTTTCGACCCGACCACACGTGGATGTATGCCTAGGAACCTACAGACACCCGAAATATCCATTTTGAAGACCCCCGAGTTAATTACAACGAATTTTCTCGTGACGTACGTATGTATGTCCGTATGTGTGTATGTATCTCACATAACTCAAAAACGGTATGTCCAAGAAAGTCGAAATTTGGTACGTAGACTCCTAGTGGGGTCTAGATGTGCACCTTCCATTTTGGTTGCATTCAGATGTTCTTAAAGGGATCTTTTGACCCTTTTTGAGGGGAAATCAATCCTAATTTCAATGTAAACTCAAGTGGAGTTATAATTTGTCGGACACTTGGCGATTCATCGCCAGTATTTTGGTCGCCAAGATTTGTCGCCATCTTGGCGACAAATGTGGGTATTTTTTTTTTTAATCGGTTTCAATTTGGCCACTGTTGGTGATATTTAGAGAGTAAACAATTGAATCACATTGCCAATAATGGGGAAATGACATTAAATTAGAGTAAAAGGAGGTCATATGATGGACACATCAGCCCGTTATTACATTGCAGAAGGAGTAACTTCAACAACTCTGAAAATGACCATTTCAGAATGATACATGCAATTAGCTACGTGCAATATTAGCAACGTAGATATACAGAAAGGTGATTAAAATTTCCGATCATAGTTATGAAAGTATTCGTTTTATGGACGGCAAAAGTTGAAAAACGTTTTCATGAAAAATCTTTGCCGGATTGAAAGTTCCGCGGGATTTTGCTCTCATTCCGCAGGATTATTCCCGCTTAATATCATGCGGTATTCGGGATCGAGATTGCGCGATTGAAACGCTAGTTCAGTTCTTAACTGATATGTTAAATATCAAAATGTTTTTTTTTTCCTTTATATTGTGTTGTAACCAATTCGTAATAAAACATGATACAGTGCAGTCTCGAAACTCGGCCCAGTGGGGATCGAAAAGTCACCGGTCTGTAAAAATACCAGCTAATCAGAAATGTCATCGCAACAGGGTTTACTTGCGGGACTTTTCTCGCCACCAAAAGTAGCTAAATTTTTCAGGACTTGGAAAGTTTATTGAGTGCCGAGCTCTCGAGACACTAATGTACTACTCTGACCGAATTATCAGATGGTCATATATGTTTATATACCTGCAGTGATATTCATTACCATGTTTTGAAATTTAAGAAATCGCCTCTGTGTTTCTCTCCCTTAAATTTTGAAGAATCGGAATTTACGTTTATGCTTATAGTAATCTTATTTTGTAAGCAATCAACGAATTGCTTTTTACTCTCATCGTCTCATCTGACCAAAGTTGGTGCTCCTTTGATTTTTGGACGCACACCTCTGCGAGCACCTCAGTCCACCAGCCCCTGTAGATGGGTTCTGGATCTCCACTAGCAGCACTGTCCACCAGATACGACTCCTCCTGGGCGGTGGCGTCAATGTCCTTTACGTGCTCGCTGGCACATATTGGTCTACACACTCCGTGCATTTGTACTTACATCCGATGCACAGATCCATCTTTGAATCTTTGAAGGAACTGTTAGGGGACCTCCCCCCCCCCCCACCATCCGAAATTGTTCCCTTTCCTTCTGGAGATTGTTTATTCGTCTTTTATTTAGAGCTTGTTCTTATATCCTTATTTTTTGTCGTGTCATTGTTTTGTTTACTTTTTTCATATTACGCAAAATTGTTTCTCAGATATTTCTTTCGACTTGTCAGTCAAAATTTAACACTTTGTTTATGCGTTTAATTTGGCTAATTTTTTAAAAATCTAGAAGTTTATGTCCTTTTGCTACTAAACAATATTCACTTTTTGACTCTTCTTTCCACACTTTAACAATCGTTCGGCGCAGTATAGCCTAGTAAAGCTCTTGCGCCAAAAAACCCAACCGAACAACCAAATATGCACTTACACACACACGGCCACGGACATACACACATACACAAGCCTACACACACACACGCCCTTAAATAACCAACCTACATCCATACAAGCCTACACATACACTCGTGTCGATACACACTAACACACATCTTACAGCCCAGGCGGAGGAACATACTCGAGGCCATAGTACCAGAAGACAGGGACAGTACCCCTCAGAAAGGACGTGCTCGCGGAGATTTGATGCGCGGGATGCTGTTTTTGTCTGAAGAAGATTGCGTTTAGTCGAGATGGTCGGGTATAATGAAGTCGATTCTAGGATACAGGAGTCGTTTGTAGAAACAATAAAGCCAATGAGCGCCACTCGTGATTGCATAAAACATAATTTGAACTGAAGGTGTCAATATTCAAATTTTTCGTGCTTTTTTATTTTTAACCATTTTATGAAGTCTACTGTAAAACGATTTTATATTTAACTAGAGATCAAGTTTTTGCCTGGTGTCTAGCTGTCGTATTCAGTGCGAGCTCTCTTTATGGTGTTTATGAAGGGAACAGAGGTGCTCAACCTACGTTTGCGGAGAAAATACTTTATGCAGGGTTGAACCGAGTCGCTTGGTCTGCAGGTGTTGCTTGGGTTATCGTTGTCTGCTCTATTGGACATAGAGGTAGTTACTTTATTTATAATATTTTTCAAAATTTCTCAGCAATAAATATAATGTTTACCTTTGTGCTACAAGTTAAAATTTAAAAACAATATTTAAATTGCACAAATAGCAATAAAGTTGTGTTTTGTGGTTTTTAAACCATCTAGTTTTGAATGAAACCCAAAAAGAAAGCTTATTTTTTTGTCATATGTTTTCTAAAAGTCCCCACCTCTCTCTTCTGTTGTTGTTGTTCTCGTGTGCCCCAGATGCTGGCAATTTGGGGTGCGCTGCTTCAGTTTTCCAACTGCACCATAATTTGGTGTGAAGTCCGACTTCTACAGTACATACATGCCATAAGGACCCGTTTATAGGGTCGGCAAACCATTCACAGCATAACAGAACATTCACACAAAGAAGGGACAAGAACAGGAGAGAGAAAGTTCGAACCCGGACCTTCCTGTCACAGTCAGACTTCACTGACCACTAGACAAGTCAGGCGCAACATCTTTTCTCTTCAAGAATTTTAAGATTCAACAGAAAAGTGTTAAAACACATGTTTTTATTAGATTGTTATTTAAATTGTGTTGTCAAATTCGGCTTTTTAACAAATTTTTAATAAATTTGAGTTGTCAAGTTGAACTTGTCAACCCCTATTCTTCAAAAACCCGAATTGTAAAGTTAAACTTTTCAACAAATTCTTAATCAATTTGAACTGTTAAGTTGAACTTTTTCAACCCATTCTTACACTCTCAAAATTCAAACGCGCATCACTGTTGAAAACTGAGGAAAGTTTTCAGGTAGTTGTTACTATAAAATGGAGGATTACGGTTCCCCGAAATATCTACGGTTACTTTTCCGGAAAAGTAAGCAATCCCAGTGCCAATTTATTCTTGCGGCCACGGACGAAAACGATTTTTGCAGTATCTTTAGCCACTCTAGCAAGCCGATTTGACTTCCGGCGGAAGGTCCGCCATTGAGGTAGGCAGCAATCATCGAGCACGCGAAATGCTGAGCGCAGCATTCCAATGGAAGGCAATATTATAAACAATTCATTGAAGATTTTACAAAAGACTGAGAAGTAAGTGCTAATGTTTTTTACTCTCTGTTAAATTTTGCAAAAATTGTTCGACTCTGTGTTAAAAGATCTCCGTATAAGTGCTTTCCTCTAAATTGCATGCAGTTGATTCTCTTCTCACTCTTTTTTATTTTATTAATGCAGAGTATTCCCTTGATTTTTGTATTTAAGTAGTTTCAGTAATATTAACTGAGGGGGGGGGCAGGGCAGTTGCCCCCCTTTTCCACCCCTCGGCTTTGAGAAATTAATGGATTTACTTAAAAAGGGGGGGTATTGTTGTTCTGGGTTGTAATTTGCATCGAGTGTGTAAAACCCTTTGCCCCATTCGCCTGAAAAAAAAACCCAGAGGTAAAAGTATTCAATCATTGTTTACAAAATTCCGAAATGAAGTGAGACAGAACAAGATACGACTTGAAAAGTAATAAATAATAAGAAAAGCGAGTTCAATCTAGGAAATTAAGAATTTAGTTTTTTTTTACTGAATTTATATTTTGTGGTTAAACGTTGCTACTCATTATCTTATGATGAGAAAAAGTTTTTAATAAAGTGGATATTCTTGTAATTTTATTTCTTTAAAAGGGTCATTCCATATCAAATCAATCAAAAAAGAAAGATTTTCAAGCTGACCCCTACCAATTTTTCTAAAATTTCATAGAGAGACTGTTTCGTAATAAAAGTAAAAACCCAAATTTTTAGATTTTTATTACAAATATTCTTTGATTAGGGGTCATTACAAAAAATCGCATTTTGGTAGACGGAGTAGCTTTTGAACACATAACTTTTGTTATAATTGCACTACATAGAAAAGTTTTATACCATTTTAAAGTTTTTAAAACGCGCTTTAAGCTGATATATTACATGACACAAAAATGCAATTTTAAATTTTGAAGGCCATTCAAAATTTTCTTTGACCTTGAACATTTCCGAAAGTTATTATTTTAAATGTCTGGAAAACATATATTATGCACACTATTGTATTCTTTATTTGTGCCAAGTTTCATGTTAGGACAATTTGGGGATCAGCTATAATTTAATGTTTCGTGCAACGGATGTTTGACGATGAATTGAAAAATAATGATATAACAAACGTTTGGCAGACGATAAATTAGAAATGTATAACAATGTTAAATTTTTATTGCTTTTTTTTTATATCGTCTGCAGATTGAATTACAGATGCTGTTTTCCCTGCCTGCGATTGGGTGGTCTCGGGTTCGAATCCCTGCTCGGGCATGTATGTACTTTCTCTCTCCTGTCCTTGTCCTTCCTTTGTGTGAGTGTGTTGTTACGCTGTGAATGGTGGCCTACCCTACTAACGGGTCCGTATGGCATGTGTGTATTGTGGAAGCCACACTTCACCCCAAATTACGGTACAGTTGAAAAAGCGAAGCAGCGCACCCCAAATTTCCAGCCTTGCTGGCACAAGACAACAACAACAACAAGGTTCTCACCCCGAAACTCTTCGGGACATTGCCAAGCGTTCGCTCTACACACGAGTAAATTTGTTGAGTCTACTCGGTTCAGTTTTAACAGCGTTGTGGGGTATTTTTAGAAGAAAAAATTGAATCTTCCAAGTTGCCACGTGTGAAGACAATGAAATACTCCAGTCAACGAGTAAACAAGCAACTGTTTTCAAAAGTTGATTCAACTAACCACCTAATTTTTATAAAGTCCTAATAGAATGCTACAAATAATAAAGTGCTTTTAGAACTTTCTTTACCTAAACATGTGATTGCATTGCAGTTTTAGTCTGTTGTAATCAAAGGCGACCAAACTTTTAATTTTTAGGAGATCAGAAATTCTTAATTTGCTGAATAGAACTTTAAATTTCGCCGAATGATCATATTTTTGTCCAAAAAGAACTCCAAATTTTGCCGAAAGATGATAATTTTGCTGAATCATCAAACAAAATTTGTTTAAGGACATTTTTCGAAATTCATATTGACCTCCCGTAACCTTTCATCGGGTCCCACCTGGTTGCAATCCTTTTCATTTGCCATAACATTATGAGCGTGAAGACTTGAGACCAGTTTTTACTCAAGTGCAGAAACTGGAAGGAGATATAAACTTGTAGAAGCAGAAAGCAATTTAGCAAAGCATTGTCAAGAAGTACATAACTGTTAAGTAAAGTTTGACTGCATGAATAACATCACTGAAAAGTATGCATATGCCGTACAAAAATATTTGCCCGTATTTTCCCGTCATCGTGATTCATTTTTTTTATGAAAAATGTACGGCATTATATCAAATCATATTTTAGAATCTTAAAAAAAGTTGCATCAAATGACCAGCAACCCTCGGTCTGAATGTAGTGGTTAGTATCCCCATATTTTCATCCCGTACCCATAAATTGGTACGGCATTTGAAAAAAATGAAATTATATTTGAAAAGGAAAAAAAAATATGCTAATGCTGTGCATGGTAAAATCACTGAAAAAAGCCGTAAAATAATTAAACAACCAAAAATTTTAGGACTTTCCTGACCCGTTATTTTTGTACAGCAAAAAGTTAAAATTGAATTTTAATTGATTATCTTTAAAATCAACTATATGCCGTAAAAAATCTTTTTACCCTAAAATACCCTTTCCCGGTGCGTCACTTCCTGCTTCTGTTGTCGTCGCATGTACCACCCAAAATGTTCGCCATTATATCAAATCATATTTCTATTTAAAGAAGCTTTAGAATCTTAATAAATTATGATGGATTAAATGACCAGCAGCCTTCGATCTGAAGGGAGGGGTTGGCACCTCCACATTTTCACCCCGTACCAATTAATTAGTACGGCACTGGAAAAAAAAATGAAATTATATATAAAAAGAAAAAAAACTATAGTGCCGTACGTGGTCAAATCACTAAAACAATTGGAAAAACAAAATTTTTGGGCTTTTCCTAACCCCCCCCCCCCTGTTTTTTTGTACGGCAAAAAATTACAAATGACTTTTAATTGATCATCTTTAAAACTAACTATATGCCGTGCAAAATCTTTTTATCCTAAAAAACCCTTTCCTGGTGTGTTTCTTCCTGCTACCGGTATAGTCACATGTACCACCCAAAATGTACAACGTGGTGCTTGAACTCTTTTTTATGAGCTACACTACGGTTTACAATAAGATTCCCGGTGGGTCGAACGACCCCCCCCCCCCCCCATTTTTCGGCCTGGCTTGTGCCCTAAAACTCTTGAGACTGTCATGGAAACTTCCTATAACTCGAACCACCAATGACTCAAACGTTTTTCTTTTGACAAATAAATAAATAAATAAAATAAAAAGTAACATTCAGTTAAAACTCCAATTATCCGAATCTCCTTCAAAATTTGAGAAAAAAAATTAAGGTGAATGCAATTGCTGCGATTCAGAAAATAACTTAGCCCGCATACGCTATTATCTTCTAATCAGTGAAGGAGATCGAACAGCTTACTTTGAGATGTTCAGTACGCAATGACTTTCATTTACAGTACGAAATGTACAAAGTGCATACCGTATACTGAAATGTAAAAAGCACTTGAACCAAATTTTTAATTTATCGAATGGGGCTTCGGTTCAAAATGATTAGGATAATTGGAGTTTTACTGTATTATATTTATACATACAAAACAGATATATAATGTAGTAATATAACATTTTTTTAAATTTTATATTTATAATATTTTAGATGTATCTCAGTGGCGTACCTGGATGGGTGACACTCGGGGTGGTAATTTGTGGGGGCCCCGCCTTTCAAACACACACACAAAAGCGTTTTAATGTTCTGTGAAAAACAATATTAGAAACAGTTATACATTTGTGTTATTATGAAATTTTAAGTGGGTTTAATGAACAAAAGACAAATAAAAACTACGACCCCTTATTATCTAACTTGCCCCCTAGACGCATATTTGCAGAGTCATTCCGAGGTCTGAAAAGTAAGGGAGTGTATGAAATCGATGGCCCCTTAATTATTTCAAACGTATCTCGAAACACAGGGGAAAATAATGGGTTTCAGTTTTTTGGTTCAAGAAGAAGTCTCTACTAGGTCTAAGTTTAGCCAAAGCTTCTGCTTTTGACTGATTTAGTTTCGACACTGTATCAGATGATAAAATAAGCATTACATCTGTCAAGCAGTCAAATTGAAACTCAAGTTCTGAATACTTTAAATTTCTTTTCAGGTTTCAATTTCAACATTTGTTTGCTGAATCAAAAATGAGTTTATCAGCAACTCCCTGCTAGTGTGGTAAATAATAATTTCTTCAGTTTTCAAGCACGCACTATTTGTACATTATTTGCTACTGTAATAATTAAGTTACTATAAGGTAATTGAACAACATTATGAAAGCAAAAATTTATAAAAAAAAGTTAAACGTTTTCAACGTGGTAAGGAACCAATTTTTCAATGAGCGGCTGGTAAAAGTACAAAATACAATTGAAGGACTCGGGACAGGAATGTGATGTGCCAAATCTGTATATTCATTCTATATTCTGCATTACTAAAACCAGATAAGTTTTTCTACAGATGACATAATCCATTGTCATGTTTATTTCAATTTTAAGTTTTGGAATCAAAAAGTGTGACCGAAAAGCCACTCCTTGTGGCTTGTCACATTTCTGCCCCAAGCTCTTCAATTCTACCTGATTTTCAAATTAGTTTGACCTCTAGTCCTGCTTTCCAAGCAAAGATTCAGCACTTCATACAGTAAACTCCTGATTATCTACAAGTCAATCAACAATTAGGAACACTTCCTTGAGTAGCAAATAGCAAACACCAATTGTTTCTTTGTCGAAAAATTGTAAATTTTAAATTCTGTAGTTCTTGTTTTATTTATTTATTTTTTTTTTTTTTTTGTGATTTCTTCATCGTATATGTACACTTTTTCTATATCGATGTTAAGTTCTGTTGGATAAAAATGCTGGACATTTTAACTGTACTGTATATATTTTCACTGTTTGTTGAAAATTTTATGCATCACTACACAGCTAAGTTTTTGAAGAAGAACAATTTTTACCTTATTTGTCCTTCATTTTAGCCTTTTTACGGTTTATCCGCGGCACTTGTGCCCCCCCCCCCCAATTCCATGGCTGATCGGGAGTTTACTGTATCGATAACTTTAAACTGGCTCGTGTCCTCTGCCTCCCTCCTTTCTTCAAGATATACATAGACAGCAAAAAGAGTTACAATAACTTTTCTTGCTTTGTTTAAACCATTTAGGGGGCTATTTTGAACCTTTTGTCAATCTCAACGTGTTGGTATAACTATGTATTGCAATAAAATCTATATAAATAAAACAGAGAAAATATATATGTGTGTGTTTGTATGTTCCCTATACATATCAACAGTTTACGTTGGATCTGGACCGAGTTTAGCAGGGAGGTACTCGGGCACCCGGGAAGAAACGTAGGGCGGTTTCCGAACGCCAAAAAAGAACCGAAACGTTCGAATTTCAATTTTATCACACGAAAATGGCATTAAAAGACTGTTTCAACCCAAAATTAATGTCCTATTTCTTCGATTCAGGTCCCATTCGAAAGCCCGCGAAAAACACCCATAGAGTTCACTCATTTCCTTCGAATTTCAGGACAAAAATGCTGTAAAACCACTGGGAGGAAGTTAAAACGCACTGCTAAGCCTAATGGAACAGAAATTTTAAATCAGATAATTATCTTTTGCGCGATCTCATCTTAAATTAGCGTTCAGAAGGTTGACACTTTTTTTTACTCGGCTGTGACTGAATAAAATTGTTTTTGTTTTGAGGTAAAAATTTCCCCTTTTGGTTATTATTTGGTGATTTATCTTTCTTTTTTAAAGATTTTATTTGTATTCATGGAGGGTTGCGTTTATTTCTTTTTTCGGGGAACTTTTGATTTGCCGTTTTCCTTCTTTGAAAATGATTATTTTGACGGGAAATTTCGTAGTATTTTTTTTTCTGGAATTGAAGCCTGTTTGTTTTACAGACGTCACTTGACAAAACATTTTTTTTTTCAAATTGGACCGTGCAAAGCCGGGTAATGCAGCTAGTACTAATTAAGAAAGAAACTGCATTTGCGAAGAAATTGGAATTGGAGATACCTTGCAGCTAGGCCGCTCCATTAGTTTTTATACTTTTTTTTCTGTGTCACAAGTTTTAGTAAATGTTCCAATGTTTTTTTTTCCTTGAAAATATGAATGATTGAAACAGTTATTCTTTGTTTTGAAGTGTATCGAGTTGTGAAAATGCAAATTTCCAGAAATTTTGAGGAGGCAAAAAACCTGGTTTTCCTTTTTCTTTCTGTAAAAGATAGAAATAATATTTTTTTTACGAATTAAAGTGTAGTTCACAAGTTATATTTTTTTAGAACACTAAAAGTGTATTTAATATTTAAAAATATATATGCAGATAATATTATTCTTTCTTTTTAATATCAAATAGGGGAAAAAAATTCAATCCATTGAAAAAATTACAGCTATCTTTGTTCAAAACCATCCAGATTATTTTAAGCATCATTAAAGATTTATGTTTCAATAAAGTATGATTATTGAAATTTATTCAATTTTTTTCATACAAACAAACTTATTTGTTTATTGTGAGACTTTAAACTGGAAGATGCTTTTCTTTCATTTTAGAGCTGCACTCATTTATTTACTATGCACACATACAGTTGAATCTCGATAACTCGGATATTCCATTATCTCGAAGCTTTCATCAGATCCCAAACTCTTGAGACTTTTTTGGAAACTTGCCATAACTCGAGCGATTTAGCCGGTTGGTGTTATTGAGATTTGACTATATTATGTCCATCAAATAAAAACATTTTAAAATTTTAACAAACATTTCCTACTCCCTAATGGTATTGATTTCTATCTTGAATATACATAGCAAATCTAAAGAGAAAAGCAGTAAATAATACTTTGGTACGTAAGGAAATTAAATTATCTTAAAAGTATCTTACTTTATGTTTACATATTTAGTGTTTTCATGTGGGATACTGCACATAAAAACTTAAAACAAAAAGGAATTGGAATGTAAATATTGCAAATTCCTGAATAAATTATATTGCACCAGAAATATCAAAATTTTCCTCTTTTCCCTAATGGAATGGAAATTCCAGGAGGCTTTTACCCCAACCTGTTACTATTCAAGTGTTACATTTTCGGTAATTATAGTTGGAACAAATTATCACATGAATATTCACGCAGCATTTTACAAAAGTAAATTTTACTAACTCAATCTACCATACATTCGGTTGATATTTTAACCCAATCTTCCTGGCAAGCCAAATTCTCCTAGAATATTCAGTATATTGTGCATCTCTTATTCTATATTTTTACTCATATCTTATAATATCTTATTACAGGAATAGATTTGTGCAGTGGAGAGCCATTTATACTATCCACTGATGGGGGAGAAGTGTGAGGAAACTCCTCTAATGTATTTTGAATCCTACTTCAGCAAATTCTACTTTGGAGTTAATTCAAAGGCGAGTTTTTTATTTTTATTTTAATCTGATTTATTGATTCAATTATTACTGTTCTTTGTGTTTCTTTTTTACTTCCTTTTACAAAAAAGGAGGTATTGTATTCGCGAAAAAATTTCCCTCAAAAATCGGCGTTAATTTCCATTTTTCTCACCCCCGAGTGAATGTTGAGTTATTTTTCGACCCGACCACACGTGGATATATGCCTAGGAACGTACAGACACCCGAAATATCCATTTTGACAACCCCCGAGTTAATTGCAACAAAGTTTCTCATGACGTCCGTATGTACGTATGTATGTGCGTATGTGCGTACGTATTTCGCATAACTCAAAAACGGTACGTCCTAGAAAGTTGAAATTCTGTACGTAGACTCCTAGTGGGGTCTAGTTGAGTATATTTCCTTTTGGTTGCATTCAGATGTTCTTAAGGGGGTCTTTTGCCCCTTTTTTGGGGGAAAGCATTTTTAATTTCGATGTAAACTGAAATGGTGTTATGATTTGTTGGACACTTGGCGATATATCACTAGTCTTTTGATCGCCATGTTTTGTCGCCAACTTGGCAACAAATTTGGCATTTTTTTATTTAATCTGTTTTAATTTGGCCACTGTTGGTGATATTTAGAGAGTAAACTATTGAATCACATTAAAATTGTGAGTAATGGGGAAATGACATTAAAGTGGAGTAAAAGGAAGTCATATGATGACCACATCAGCGCGTTTTTTTTCGTGTTGACTCCCATCCCGCCAACAACTTTCAACTGAGATGAGAAGTGCGTTCAAAATCAACGAAAAATTTTGCAGTTCATTTACGGGTTTGAATTTAGAAAATGGGGAGAAACAAAATTTGCCTATTGCTCTGTATGGAAGGTCACGGGAAGCCACTGTGACCTCCCAAGAAATTTTATAACACTGGAAGTCTAAAATGTTAGGAGCTTAAATTCTGTTTTGTTGTCAATACGTTCTAGTATTTTTGTGAATTTTAGTTAATTAACTTATGTCACGTATGCAAAGTCTTGACAAAAAGCAGCAAATATACTTTTCCTGGATTTTAGAATGTCATAATTCTGAACAAAAATGATTCAAATGCTCGAACTTTGTAATTCTATTGTCAATATGCATGTTTTGAATGGGTTATAGATCGTAAATATTGATTTTCTAAAAGAAAGCTATTAAAAAATCACAAGAAAATGGCCTGTGTTTAATGCCCTGTAGCTCAAGTTTGTCACCTTGCATCTTCTTTTTGTTGGTACCATGAGAAATAAATTATTTTTTCCTATAAAAATAGTTTTTCTTTTCAATGTGTTCTTTCAGATAAGCGAGAAAAAATGATCCTTTAATACTATTTGTTAGCGAGAAAATATCGTTCAACAATAAATAAAGAATGGTAAATGCCGTGGCAACCGACTTATAGGGGTTTTGCAACTGTTATAAGTCAGAAATAGTTTTTATTTACCATTTAAAAATGTATTTTGCAAATTAAATGTTAGAATCATAAAAGTATTTTGTTGAGGAAGCAGACTGATACATCAGACAGAACAAGATACTTTGCAAATGAAATATGATCAAACAAAGAAAATTATCTTTTTAAATGATTAATAAAAAACTATTTCTGATTTATATTAGTTGCGAAATCACTATAAGTCGGTTGTCACGGCATTCACCATTCTTTACTTATTGTTGAACGAGATTTTCTCGCTAACAACAAATGGTATTAAAGGCTTTATTATCCACGCTTATCTGAATGAGCACCATTGAACAAAAAAACTATTTTCATAGGAAAAAATATGTTCTTTCTCATGGTACCAACGAAAAGAAGATGCAAGGTGACAAACTTCAGCTACAGGGCATTAAAATCAGGCCATTTTTCATGCGATTTTTTAATATCCCCTCTGGATGCCATTATCTTTTAGAAAATCAATATTTACGCTCTGCTACTATAACCCATTCAAAACATGCATATTTACAATAGAATTACAAAGTTCGAGCATTTGAATCATTTTTGATCAGAATTTATGAAATTCTAAAATCCAGGAAAAGTTTGAACGTACTGACAGCTATACGCACTTTAAGCTCCTAAAATTTCAGGCTTCCAGTGTTATAAAATATCCCGTAAGGTTAGATTAAACATTGCAATTCGTTACGAAAACATAATTTCATGCTCGTTTTTTTTTATCCTTATTCGAAAGAACACCATCGAAGAAAAAACTTATTTTGAAAGGAAAAAATGTGTTCTTTCTAAAGATATAAACGAAAATAATATGCGAGGTGACCAATTTAAGCTATAGAGCTTTGAAAAAAGGCTATTTTTCAATTGAACGGATTTGATAGCCACTTTGAATCACAATATGTTTTAGAAAATAGATATTTAAGCTTTGCAACTGTAATCCATTAAAGACAAGCCTCTTTACAATGGAATCACGCAACACGTGCTGTTGAAATAGTTTTGTTCAGATTTTATGACAACGTAAAATCCTGGCAAAAAAATTCCCATCGCGCTTTTTCACAAATTCAAGCGTATACTACACAAAATTTAACGAGCTCAGATTCACAAAAAATACTTGAATATACTTACGGTGAAACATACTTTAATTTCAGGCTTTCAGTGTGATAAAACTTTTTGTAAACTCGGTGTAAACTTGGCAATTTGGCACAGAAAGCAAATCCGCAATATTGGATCACATTTTTCGGAAATCCTAGAACCTCAGGATTTGGATCTAGGAGCCTGAAAATTTGGATAGGTTAGTTTCAAAGGCATCTCAACGCTTCTATAAAATTCAATACTAATCGGAGATGTTTGAGTGGGGACGATTTTAAAAATTAGATCAGTTGACGTGGAATGACTCATTAAAGAATTTTCTCAATTTAACTTATTAACTAGGGTCTGGTGGGGTAAAAATGCCTTAAAATCGTTGATTTTCAACTTAGGTGAATAATAAATACAATAAATTCTTTAAACACTTCAACTTTTTTTGTTGTTATTTTACATTGCATTATTAAAGAACACGGTACATTGAATTTTAGGAAAAAAATAATTAATTTAAGTACTTTTACAACACTTTCTTTTCCCTATGTTTTACGTCCACTTTACCCCATAGGGTGGGGGAAAGTGGTCATAGCATGGGGTAAAAAGGCCATAGTTAAAAATAGATGCAACCAAAACATTAGTATATTTGGGTTTTACTTTTAGAGTTACAAATATACGTATGCACGAGTATATACGTGTCGTGTAAACATGACCAAACACAGTCATATATGAGTAGATACATGTACAAATCAGATACATGCATACACGTGCCTACTCAAGTATACACGTGCATACACGAGTATATAAAGTTGTATACGTGATTACCTACAGGAGTATACGTATCACGTGTATATACGAGTATATAAACGAACATGATATGTTTGTATGCACTTGTATTTCAAATATATAAGTGCATACCTGATTATATACGTGTATAGCAGACGTATACACGCATATATGTGTACAATGCACATACATACACATATGAGTACGTATGAATTATTTCCTGGATACATCCAGTGCATGTTTGTACGTGTCTACTGACGTATATATGTATATATATATATCAATATATATATATATATATATATATATATTGATATATATATATATATAAGCACGAGTATATACGTATGTATAAGCGTATATACGTACATTTGCGTGTATGCACCAGATATGGATGTAAAACAGGTCACAAATTGTTGCACAAAGATTATTTTACACAATATTTTAGTTTAAAAAAAAAAAAAAAAATTAGAGCAGTTGTTGAAAGTTACAACCAGTAGTAGCTCTAATACACACATCGCAACATAGGCGCAGCGATTGATGAAAGTTTTTCAAAAGTCTCTTTACTGCAACAGCTTGCTTTGTGATTTATTGCTTTGTGATAGCGACGCATGTATTACAGCTGCAGGTCACAAATTTCATCAATTGCTTTAAGCCTTTAAGACCTAAAATGTTGTGTAAAATTGTCTTTGAGTAATAAATTTGTGACATGTTTTGCATCCATCAGTTTCTGACTTTGTGTGCATGTAGCGCGTCAGTATTTGGTTTATGACCATATGCTCCTCATATTTCTTCTCTCTTGCTTCTTATCCTCTTCTCTAATACCTTTTAATAAGTTTCCTAAGAGTTTAAACTCTTCTGTATACTTGTATATCATATTCTTGTATGTAAGTTTCTACACCAGTAGGTACGTGTATATACGTGTCTCAGTATATAAGTGTTCGTATATATACAAGTAAAATCGGGTATATACGTGTATAGTTGACTGTATATCTGTATAGATACAAAACACTTGCAGATATCCATATACGTATTTATTGGTGCATTTATGTGAATACGTCTGCAAACGTGCATACACGAGTATATGCGTATGAATAAACATTCACTCGTATATTTAGCCGCCTTTACTGTAAAAACAATTCATATTAAGTGAAATTAATATTTAATTTTTATCTGCCTCATGCTCAAAGATTTAGGGACATTAGAAGAACAATATTCGTTAAGCCTAATATTATGACCACTTTACCCCATCTTACTTAAATTGCTCTAAAAAATTATCCATGATACATTCAGCTAACTGCTAATGAGTAAGAGTTCTTGAGACAAGTAGGAAGCTTCCCGTGCAGTCAATCTGTTCATAATTCTAACAAACAAAATTTCCCAAGGAAGTTAAGCGGTATTTGGGTTTTGAAATTTTTCATATTCAAACAAAATATTTCTTTTTATCAAATAAAATATTGCCAGCTGTGAAAATTTGTATTCAAAATGTAGTTTCTAACTGTCCTACTCGAAAATAAAATTTTCACTTTCATTCGAACATTTATTTCCAAGCTATAACCACTTATTTGACGTATGACCACTTTAACCCATTGATCACTTCCCCCACCAGACAATATCTACTTATATTTTAAATGTACATTTCTTTTAGCAATCATACAGAACCAAAATCAATCTATTAATGTAAAAATTTTACAAATCAAAATCTCGAACTAACTGTTAGAATATCATTAAAAAAAGTAGCGGAAATATTGCAAAATGATGTTTTCATTACTATATGGTAAGATTAATCCAGTTTTGTGCACCATGTTTTTTATTTTCAATTTCCTTGATTACTCACTTTCTCTTTTGTGAAAGTAAATTTCGAAAGTATTTGTTCTACGAATAATTAAGTCCTACCATCAAAAACAGTAATACTTTATGATATATTTTTTAAATGTTTGCCTCAACTGTACTGAATTTTGGAAAAAAAACTTTTCTTGTTAGTAAACAAATGGTAGTTTGCTGCCAAAGGTATTGGCTTGTTGTCATGTCTCACTTTCTTCTTGGCAAAATAATATTTAGAAATTACACAGTGCCTTGAAAATTTGCATAGAGGTTACACACAATCATTTGAAACATATTTTCAGATATGAACATAATTGTAATAGTAAAGAATTTTGAAAAGAACGTGAAAACGAATAAGAGACTCTAACAATATTAAATTTGTTCAAGTTTATCCTAAATTTCTAAACAAATGACTATTAATAAAAATCAAACACAAACCTCTCCTGCTCAAGTGATAATGGAAATATTGGAAAAGTATCGTCACTCGAGAAAAAAAAAAACTAGCTATAAATCTAAAAAAAAATAATAAAACCACACATACAAAAAAGAAGAAAGAAAAACAAAAGCATACACGAACATGCACACACAAGTTTTTTCTCCTTTTTTTTCAAAAGTAGCACGCAAGAGACCGAGTTATTTGAAGATGAAGGACTTCTAGAAAATTGGCGGAAGTGTATCGCGTATTGTTAAACGACCTGCGTGCTACCGACCTGAGTGAATTCAGAAAGAGTATTCTGAGTTACTGGAAAGTTAAGTGCTAAATGAATTCAATGCTTAGAGATAATTTAATAGCTGCATTATGTTTTTTATTATAATTGGTAATTTGTAATGTCATTTATTTCTTTCATTTTACAATTTGTTCACAATGCGTTTTCATAAATAACACAATTTTTCTACAAAGTTATGAAATAAAGGTAATAAAAAAAGGTTTTCATGCATTTTTCAGAAATTTCAAATACTGGTAGTAATTCCGGTATTGCGGTATCACGTTTTTAAATTACCGAATACCGGTATTGAATTTTTGGTCCGGTATTGCGATCCCTGAATTGAATGTTAACTCTTACTTTAAGATCATTGAGTGCGATAACATTAATACAAAACAGTTTAAATTAATTTTGTATTGTAGTACCGTATTGTAACTTTCATTCAATGTTTTAAAAGAATACTAAGTTTGTTTACTAATTATAGAACATTTAAATGTGATTACTCTTCGGTTGCAGAATATTGAAGTATTCCGCCGAAATGAATACTCTTCGGTTTGTGTGACAAATATGCAGTATACCGAATACCACTTGAATATTCGGTGCAGCTCTAAAGCATTTTTAAAAACTTTAAAATCAGTTTTAAATTTGAAGTCTAACATCTGCCGAGAACACAGTTTTAATTAACAGGAATAAAATCATTTAAGAGAGAGATTCTTGCGGAGGTTTTTGAAGATCCGTGTGTTCAAAACAGTTGAGAAATGCTGTATTATATTGTATATATCTACTCATGAAGTACTATTTTATTCAAAAACTTTAATCCCTTGCTTTTATATTTCTAGGTACTTTGCCAATATTAACCCAGCCGGAGGGTCAAAAAAAAAAAGACCAAAAAAGGAAAGAAATCAACAATCGACCTAAATGTAAAAAACTGTTAAATTGCATCCATGATTCGCTGTGTATACTCAAATAAAGGATAAATATGAAATTCAAAATTTTGTATCTGTTTATTAGTAGTTTACAGATATTATTAAACTTTAATGAGTTTTAACTTTAATGAAATCTGCATTTAGAATATTTAGGTAGAACTAGACTCATCCAAATCGGTGTTTCCCGTTGAAAAAAAAAAATTGATTGATAAAATTATAAATTTCTTTTCTAGTGAGCCGAATAATAAATGGTGTAAAAAGCCACTGCAATCAGTCGGAATCGAACCCGAGAACTTTTGATTACAGGCCCGGAGCCTTACTGGTTGAGAAACCCGGCTTCGTCAGGCGCCGTATTAAAAATTATAAATTAAAAAAATGCACTTCCATAGTACTGATTTAATTTTAATGCAATATGCATTTAGAACAATTAGGTAGAGCAGGTGTTTAATACCTAATCCAAGCCAATGTTTCCGTTGAAAAGAAAAAAAATAAAGACAAAATGTGATTGACAAAAAAATAAAATACTAAATTTCTCTTCTAGTAGAGCTAACAAATGGTGTAAGAGACAAAGGCAGTCAGCCGGTATCGAACCTACGTCCTTCCGGTTGCATAATGAAGCCTTACCGATTGAGCCGTCCGGGCTTCGTCAGAATCCGTATTAAAAATTATAAATACAAAAAATGCACCTTCCTTTTTACTGGTTTAATTTTAATGAAAACTGCATTTAGAATAATAAGGAAAAACCAGAGTTTAATGCCTCATCCAAGCCGATGATTCCCGTTGAAAAGAAAAAAATGAAGACAAAATATGATTGACAAAAAAATTAAACAATAAATTTCTTTTCCAGTAGGGCTAATAAATAGTGTAAGAGACTAAAGCGGTCAGCCGGTATCGAACCTGCGACCTCCCGGCTGCAGGATGACGCCTTACCGATTGAGCCGTCCGGGCTTTGTCAAGCTTCGTATTAAAAATTATAAATACAAAAAATGCACCTTCCTTATGACTGGTTTAATTTTAATGAAAACTGCATTTAGAATAATTTGGAAAATCCAGAGTTTAATACCTCATCCAAGACGATGTTTCCCGTTGAAAAGAAAAAAATAGAGACAAAGTGTGATTGACAAAAAAATTAAACAATAAATTTCTTTTCCAGTAGGGCTAATAAATAGTGTAAGAGACTAAAGCGGTCAGCCGGTATCGAAACTGCGACCTTAAGGTTACAGGATGACGCCTTACCGATTGAAACGTCCGGTTTTCGTCCGGCTCCGTATTTAAAATTATAAATACAAAAAATGCACCTTAATTTTTACTGGTTTAATTTTAATGAAAACTGCATTTAGAATAATTAGGAAAAACCAGAGTTTAATGCCTCTTCCAAGCCGATGTTTATCGTTGAAAAGAAAAAAAATAAAGACAAAATGTGATTGACAAAAAAATAAAATTATTTTCTAGTAGGGCTAATAAATGGTGTACGAGACTAAAGCAGTCAGCCAGTATCGAACCTGCGACCTTCCGGTTGCAGGATGACGCCTTACCGATTGAGCCGTCCGGGCTTCGTCCGACTCCGTATTAAAAATTATAAATACAAAAAATGCACCTTCCTTATGACTTGTTTAATTTTAATGAAAACTGCATTTAGAATAATTAGGAAAAACCAGAGTTTAATGCCTCATCCAAACCGATGTTTATCGTTGAAAAGAAAAAAAATAAAGACAAAATGTGATTGACAAAAAAATAAAACAATAAATTTCTTTTCTAGTAGGGCTAATAAATGGTGTAAGAGACTAAAGCAGTCATCCGGTATCGAACCTGCGACCTTCCAGTTGCAGGATGACGCCATACCGATTGAGCCGTCCGGGCTTCGTCGTGCTCCGTATTAAAAATTATAAGTACAAAAAATGCACCTTCCTTATGACTGGTTTAATTTTAATGAAATCTGCATTTAGAATAATTAGGAAAAACCAGAGTTTAATACCTCATCCAAGCCGATATTTCCCATTTGAAAAGAAAAAAATAAAGACAAAATGTGATTGACAAAAAAATAAAACAATAAAAATTTCTTTTCTAGTAGGGCTAATAAATGGTGTAAGAGACGAAAGCGGTCAGCCGGTATCGAACCTGCGACCTTCCGGTTGCAGGATGACGCCTTACCAATTGAGCCGTCCAGGCTTCGTCAGGCTCCGTATTTAAAATTATAAATACAAAAAATGCATCTTCCTTTTTACTGGTTTAATTTTAATGAAAACTGCATTTAGAATAATTAGGAAAAACCAGAGTTTAATGCCTCATCCAAGACCGATGTTTATCGTTGAAAAGAAAAAAATAAAGACAAAATGTGATTGACAAAAAAATAAAATTATTTTCTAGTAGGGCTAATAAATGGTGTAAGAGACTAAAGCAGTCAGCCGGTATCGAACCTGCGACCTTCCGGTTGCAGGATGACGCCTTACCGATTGAGCCGTCCGGGCTTCGTCATGCTCCGTATTAAAAATTATAAATACAAAAAATGCACCTTCCTTATGACTGGTTTAATTTTAATGAAAACTGCATTTAGAATAATTAGGAAAAACCAGAGTTTAATACCTCATCCAAGCCGATGTTTCCCATTTGAAAAGAAAAAAATAAAGACAAAATGTGATTGACAAAAAAATAAAACAATAAATTTCTTTTCTAGTAGGGCTAATAAATGGTGTAAGAGACTAAAGCGGTCAGCCGGTATCGAACCTGCGACCTTCCGGTTGCAGGATGACGCCTTACCGATTGAGCCGTCCGGGCTTCGTCAGGCTCCGTATTAAAAATTATAAATACAAAAAATGCACCTTCCTTATGACTGGTTTAATTTTAATGAAAACTGCATTTAGAATAATTAGGAAAAACCAGAGTTTAATGCCTCATCCAAGCCGATGTTTCCGTTGAAAAGAAAAAAATAAAGACAAAATACAAAACAATAAATTTCTTTTCTAGTAGGGCTAATAAATGGTGCAAGAGACTAAAGCAGTCAGCCGGTATCGAACCTGCGACCTTCCGGTTGCAGGATGACGCCTTACCGATTGAGCCGTCCGGGCTTCGTCCGACTCCGTATTAAAAATTATAAATACAAAAAATGCACCTTCCTTATTTACTGGTTTAATTTTAATGAAAACTGCATTTAGAATAATTAGGAAAAACCAGAGTTTAATGCCTCATCCAAACCGATGTTTATCGTTGAAAAGAAAAAAATAAAGACAAAATGACAAAATGTGATTGACAAAAAAAAATAATTATTTTCTAGTAGGGCTAATAAATGGTGTAAGAGACTAAAGCAGTCAGCCGGTATCGAACCTGCGACCTTCCGGTTGCAGGATGACGCCTTACCGATTGAGTCGTCCGGGCTTCGTCATGCTCCGTATTAAAAATTATAAATACAAAAAATGCACCTTCCTTATGACGGGTTTAATTTTAATGAAAACTGCGTTTAGAATAATTTGGAAAAACCAGAGTTTAATGGCTCATCCAAGCCGATGTTTCCGTTGAAAAGACAAAAATAAAGACAAAATGTGATTGACAAAAAACAAAACAATAAATTTCTTTTCTAGTAGGGCTAATAAATGGTGTAAGAGACTAAAGCGGTCAGCCGGTATCGAACCTGCGACCTTCCAGTTGCAGGATGACGCCTTACCGATTGAGCCGTCCGGGCTTCGTCGTGCTCCGTATTAAAAATTATAAGTACAAAAAATGCACCTTCCTTATGACTGGTTTAATTTTAATGAAATCTGCATTTAGAATAATTAGGGAAAAACCAGAGTTTAATGCCTCATCCAAGCCGATGTTTCCCATGTTGAAAAGAAAAAAATAAAGACAAAATGTGATTGACAAAAAAATAAAACAATAAATTTCTTTTCTAGTAGGGCTAATAAATGGTGTAAGAGACGAAAGCGGTCAGCCGGTATCGAACCTGCGACCTTCCGGTTGCAGGATGACGCCTTACCAATTGAGCCGTCCAGGCTTCGTCAGGCTCCGTATTTAAAATTATAAATACAAAAAATGCACCTTCCTTTTGACTGGTTTAATTTTAATGAAAACTGCATTTAGAATAATTAGGAAAAACCAGAGTTTAATGCCTCATCCAAGCCGATGTTTATCGTTGAAAAGAAAAAAATAAAGACAAAATGTGATTGACAAAAAAATAAAATTATTTTCTAGTAGGGCTAATAAATGGTGTAAGAGACTAAAGCGGTCAGCCGGTATCGAACCTGCGACCTTCCGGTTGCAGGATGACGCCTTACCGATTGAGCCGTCCGGGCTTCGTCATGCTCCGTATTAAAAATTATAAATACAAAAAATGCACCTTCCTTATGACTGGTTTAATTTTAATGAAATCTGCGTTTAGAATAATTTGGAAAAACCATAGTTTAATGGCTCATCCAAGCCGATGTTTCCGTTGAAAAGAAAAAAAATAAAGACAAAATGTGATTGACAAAAAACAAAACAATAAATTTCTTTTCTAGTAGGGCTAATAAATGGTGTAAGAGACTAAAGCGGTCAGCCGGTATCGAACCTGCGACCTTCCGGTTGCAGGATGACGCCTTACCGATTGAGCCGTCCGGGCTTCGTCAGGCTCCGTATTAAAAATTATAAATACAAAAAATGCACCTTCCTTATGACTGGTTTAATTTTAATGAAAACTGCATTTAGAATAATTAGGAAAAACCAGAGTTTAATGCCTCATCCAAGCCGATGTTTATCGTTGAAAAGAAAAAAAATAAAGACAAAATGTGATTGACAAAAAAATAAAACAATAAATTTCTTTTCTAGTAGGGCTAATAAATGGTGTAAGAGACTAAAGCAGTCAGCCGGTATCGAACCTGCGACCTTCCGGTTGCAGGATGACGCCTTACCGATTGAGCCGTCCGGGCTTCGTCGTGCTCCGTATTAAAAATTATAAATACAAAAAATGCACCTTCCTTATGACTGGTTTAATTTTAATGAAATCTGCATTTAGAATAATTAGGAAAAACCAGAGTTTAATACCTCATCCAAGCCGATATTTCCCATTTGAAAAGAAAAAAATAAAGACAAAATGTGATTGACAAAAAAATAAAACAATAAATTTCTTTTCTAGTAGGGCTAATAAATGGTGTAAGAGACTAAAGCGGTCAGCCGGTATCGAACCTGCGACCTTCCGGTTGCAGGATGACGCCTTACCGATTGAGCCGTCCAGGCTTCGTCAGGCTCCGTATTAAAAATTATAAATACAAAAAATGCACCTTCCTTATGACTGGTTTAATTTTAATGAAAACTGCATTTAGAATAATTAGGAAAAACCAGAGTTTAATACCTCATCCAAACCGATGTTTCCCGTTGAAAAGAAAAAAATAAAGACAAAATGTGATTGACAAAAAAATAAAACAATAAATTTCTTTTCTAGTAGGGCTAATAAATGGTGTAAGAGACTAAAGCAGTCAGCCGGTATCGAACCTGCGACCTTCCGGTTGCAGGATGACGCCTTACCGATTGAGCCGTCCGGGCTTCGTCATGCTCCGTATTAAAAATTATAAATACAAAAAATGCACCTTCCTTATGACTGGTTTAATTTTAATGAAATCTGCATTTAGAATAATTAGGAAAAACCAGAGTTTAATGCCTCACCCAAGCCGATGTTTCCGTTGAAAAGAAAAAAATAAAGACAAAAATGTGATACAAAACAATAAATTTCTTTTCTAGTAGGGCTAATAAATGGTGTAAGAGACTAAAGCAGTCAGCCGGTATCGAACCTGCGACCTTCCGGTTGCAGGATGACGCCTTACCGATTGAGCCGTCCGGGCTTCCTCAGGCTCCGTATTAAAAATTATAAATACAAAAAATGCACCTTCCTTCCTTTTTACTGGTTTAATTTTAATGAAAACTGCATTTAGAATAATTAGGAAAAACCAGAGTTTAATGCCTCATCCAAACCGATGTTTATCGTTGAAAAGAAAAAAATAAAGACAAAATGTGATTGACAAAAAAATAAAATTATTTTCTAGTAGGGCTAATAAATGGTGTAAGAGACTAAAGCAGTCAGCCGGTATCGAACCTGCGACCTTCCGGTTGCAGGATGACGCCTTACCGATTGAGCCGTCCGGGCTTCGTCATGCTCCGTATTAAAAATTATAAATACAAAAAATGCACCTTCCTTATGACTGGTTTAATTTTAATGAAATCTGCGTTTAGAATAATTTGGAAAAACCATAGTTTAATGGCTCATCCAAGCCGATGTTTCCGTTGAAAAGAAAAAAATAAAGACAAAATGTGATTGACAAAAAACAAAACAATAAACTTCTTTTCTAGTAGGGCTAATAAATGGTGTAAGAGACTAAAGCGGTCAGCCGGTATCGAACCTGCGACCTTTCGGTTGCAAGATGACGCCTTACCGATTGAGCCGTCCGGGCTTCGTCAGGCTTCGTATTTAAAATTATAAATACAAAAAATGCACCTTCCTTTTTACTGGTTTAATTTTAATGAAAACTGCATTTAGAATAATTAGGAAAAACCAGAGTTTAATGCCTCATCCAAACCGATGTTTATCGTTGAAAAGAAAAAAATAAAGACAAAATGTGATTGACAAAAAAATAAAATTATTTTCTAGTAGGGCTAATAAATGGTGTAAGAGACTAAAGCAGTCATCCGGTATCGAACCTGCGACCTTCCAGTTGCAGGATGACGCCTTACCGATTGAGCCGTCCGGGCTTCGTCAGGCTTCGTATTTAAAATTATAAATACAAAAAATGCACCTTCCTTTTTACTGGTTTAATTTTAATGAAAACTGCATTTAGAATAATTAGGAAAAACCAGAGTTTAATGCCTCATCCAAACCGATGTTTATCGTTGAAAAGAAAAAAAATAAAGACAAAATGTGATTGACAAAAAAATAAAACAATAAATTTTAAAAATTATAAATACTTTTCTAGTAGGGCTAATAAATGGTGTAAGAGACTAAAGCAGTCATCCGGTATCGAACCTGCGACCTTCCAGTTTCAGGATGACGCCATACCGATTGAGCCGTCCGGGCTTCGTCGTGCTCCGTATTAAAAATTATAAGTACAAAAAATGCACCTTCCTTATGACTGGTTTAATTTTAATGAAATCTGCATTTAGAATAATTAGGAAAAACCAGAGTTTAATACCTCATCCAAGCCGATATTTCCCATTTGAAAAGAAAAAAATAAAGACAAAATGTGATTGACAAAAAAATAAAACAATAAATTTCTTTTCTAGTAGGGCTAATAAATGGTGTAAGAGACGAAAGCGGTCAGCCGGTATCGAACCTGCGACCTTCCGGTTGCAGGATGACGCCTTACCAATTGAGCCGTCCAGGCTTCGTCAGGCTCCGTATTTAAAATTATAAATACAAAAAATGCATCTTCCTTTTTACTGGTTTAATTATAATGAAAACTGCATTTAGAATAATTAGGAAAAATCAGAGTTTAATGCCTCATCCAAACCGATGTTTATCGTTGAAAAGAAAAAAATAAAGACAAAATGTGATTGACAAAAAAATAAAATTATTTTCTAGTAGGGCTAATAAATGGTGTAAGAGACTAAATCAGTCAGCCGGTATCGAACCTGCAACCTTCCGGTTGCAGGATTACGCGTTACCGATTGAGCCGTCCGGGCTTCGTCATGCTCCGTATTAAAAATTATAAATACAAAAAATGCACCTTCCTTATGACTGGTTTAATTTTAATGAAATCTGCATTTAGAATAATTAGGAAAAACCAGAGTTTAATGCCTCACCCAAGCCGATGTTTCCGTTGAAAAGAAAAAAATAAAGACAAAATACAAAACAATAAATTTCTTTTCTAGTAGGGCTAATAAATGGTGTAAGAGACTAAAGCGGTCAGCCGGTATCGAACCTGCGACCTTCCGGTTGCAGGATGACGCCTTACCGATTGAGCCGTCCGGGCTTCGTCAGGCTTCGTATTTAAAATTATAAATACAAAAAATGCACCTTCCTTTTTACTGGTTTAATTTTAATGAAAACTGCATTTAGAATAATTAGGAAAAACCAGAGTTTAATGCCTCATCCAAACCGATGTTTATCGTTGAAAAGAAAAAAATAAAGACAAAATGTGATTGACAAAAAAATAAAATTATTTTCTAGTAGGGCTAATAAATGGTGTAAGAGACTAAAGCAGTCAGCCGGTATCGAACCTGCGACCTTCCGGTTGCAGGATGACGCCTTACCGATTGAGTCGTCCGGCCTTCGTCATGCTCCGTATTAAAAATTATAAATACAAAAAATGCACCTTCCTTATGACTGGTTAAATTTTAATGAAATCTGCGTTTAGAATAATTTGGAAAAACCATAGTTTAATGGCTCATCCAAGCCGATGTTTCCGTTGAAAAGAAAAAAATAAAGACAAAATGTGATTGACAAAAAACAAAACAATAAACTTCTTTTCTAGTAGGGCTAATAAATGGTGTAAGAGACTAAAGCGGTCAGCCGGTATCGAACCTGCGACCTTTCGGTTGCAAGATGACGCCTTACCGATTGAGCCGTCCGGGCTTCGTCAGGCTTCGTATTTAAAATTATAAATACAAAAAATGCACCTTCCTTTTTACTGGTTTAATTTTAATGAAAACTGCATTTAGAATAATTAGGAAAAACCAGAGTTTAATGCCTCATCCAAACCGATGTTTATCGTTGAAAAGAAAAAAATAAAGACAAAATGTGATTGACAAAAAAATAAAATTATTTTCTAGTAGGGCTAATAAATGGTGTAAGAGACTAAAGCAGTCATCCGGTATCGAACCTGCGACCTTCCAGTTGCAGGATGACGCCTTACCGATTGAGCCGTCCGGGCTTCGTCGTGCTCCGTATTAAAAATTATAAGTACAAAAAATGCACCTTCCTTATGACTGGTTTAATTTTAATGAAATCTGCATTTAGAATAATTAGGAAAAACCAGAGTTTAATACCTCATCCAAGCCGATATTTCCCATTTGAAAAGAAAAAAATAAAGACAAAATGTGATTGACAAAAAAATAAAACAATAAATTTCTTTTCTAGTAGGGCTAATAAATGGTGTAAGAGACTAAAGCGGTCAGCCGGTATCTAACCTGCGACCTTTCGGTTGCAAGATGACGCCTTACCGATTGAGCCGTCCGGGCTTCGTCAGGCTTCGTATTTAAAATTATAAATACAAAAAATGCACCTTCCTTTTTACTGGTTTAATTTTAATGAAAACTGCATTTAGAATAATTAGGAAAAACCAGAGTTTAATGCCTCATCCAAACCGATGTTTATCGTTGAAAAGAAAAAAATAAAGACAAAATGTGATTGACAAAAAAATAAAATTATTTTCTAGTAGGGCTAATAAATGGTGTAAGAGACTAAAGCAGTCATCCGGTATCGAACCTGCGACCTTCCAGTTGCAGGATGACGCCTTACCGATTGAGCCGTCCGGGCTTCGTCGTGCTCCGTATTAAAAATTATAAGTACAAAAAATGCACCTTCCTTATGACTGGTTTAATTTTAATGAAATCTGCATTTAGAATAATTAGGAAAAACCAGAGTTTAATACCTCATCCAAGCCGATATTTCCCATTTGAAAAGAAAAAAATAAAGACAAAATGTGATTGACAAAAAAATAAAACAATAAATTTCTTTTCTAGTAGGGCTAATAAATGGTGTAAGAGACTAAAGCGGTCAGCCGGTATCGAACCTGCGACCTTCCGGTTGCAGGATGACGCCTTACCGATTGAGCCGTCCGGGCTTCGTCAGGCTTCGTATTTAAAATTATAAATACAAAAAATGCACCTTCCTTTTTACTGGTTTAATTTTAATGAAAACTGCATTTAGAATAATTAGGAAAAACCAGAGTTTAATGCCTCATCCAAACCGATGTTTATCGTTGAAAAGAAAAAAATAAACACAAAATGTGATTGACAAAAAAATAAAATTATATTCTAGTAGGGCTAATAAATGGTGTAAGAGACTAAAGCAGTCAGCCGGTATCGAACCTGCGACCTTCCGGTTGCAGGATGACGCCTTACCGATTGAGCCGTCCGGGCTTCGTCAGGCTTCGTATTTAAAATTATAAATACAAAAAATGCACCTTCCTTTTTACTGGTTTAATTTTAATGAAAACTGCATTTAGAATAATTAGGAAAAACCAGAGTTTAATGCCTCATCCAAACCGATGTTTATCGTTGAAAAGAAAAAAAATAAAGACAAAATGTGATTGACAAAAAAATAAAACAATAAATTTCTTTTCTAGTAGGGCTAATAAATGGTGTAAGAGACTAAAGCAGTCATCCGGTATCGAACCTGCGACCTTCTAGTTGCAGGATGACGCCATACCGATTGAGCCGTCCGGGCTTCGTCGTGCTCCGTATTAAAAATTATAAGTACAAAAAATGCACCTTCCTTATGACTGGTTTAATTTTAATGAAATCTGCATTTAGAATAATTAGGAAAAACCAGAGTTTAATACCTCATCCAAGCCGATATTTCCCATTTGAAAAGAAAAAAATAAAGACAAAATGTGATTGACAAAAAAATAAAACAATAAATTTCTTTTCTAGTAGGGCTAATAAATGGTGTAAGAGACGAAAGCGGTTAGCCGGTATCGAACCTGCGACCTTCCGGTTGCAGGATGACGCCTTACCAATTGAGCCGTCCAGGCTTCGTCAGGCTCCGTATTTAAAATTATGAATACAAAAAATGCATCTTCCTTTTTACTGGTTTAATTTTAATGAAAACTGCATTTAGAATAATTAGGAAAAACCAGAGTTTAATGCCTCATCCAAACCGATGTTTATCGTTGAAAAGAAAAAAATAAAGACAAAATGTGATTGACAAAAAAATAAAATTATTT
Organism: Uloborus diversus; assembly: GCF_026930045.1. NCBI lineage: Eukaryota > Metazoa > Arthropoda > Arachnida > Araneae > Uloboridae > Uloborus > Uloborus diversus. The sequence continues at coordinate 435,608 of NW_026558648.1, read as the reverse complement.
TCTAGTAGGGCTAATAAATGGTGTAAGAGACTAAAGCAGTCAGCCGGTATCGAACCTGCGACCTTCCGGTTGCAGGATGACGCGTTACCGATTGAGCCGTCCGGGCTTCGTCATGCTCCGTATTAAAAATTATAAATACAAAAAATGCACCTTCCTTATGACTGGTTTAATTTTAATGAAATCTGCATTTAGAATAATTAGGAAAAACCAGAGTTTAATACCTCATCCAAGCCGATGTTTCCCATTTGAAAAGAAAAAAATAAAGACAAAATGTGATTAACAAAAAAATAAAACAATAAATTTCTTTTCTAGTAGGGCTAATAAATGGTGTAAGAGACTAAAGCGGTCAGCCGGTATCGAACCTGCGACCTTTCGGTTGCAGGATGACGCCTTACCGATTGAGCCGTCCGGGCTTCGTCAGGCTCTGTATTAAAAATTATAAATACAAAAAATGCACCTTCCTTATGACTGGTTTAATTTTAATGAAAACTGCATTTAGAATAATTTGGAAAAACCAGAGTTTAATGCCTCACCCAAGCCGATGTTTCCGTTGAAAAGAAAAAAATAAAGACAAAATGTGATTGACAAAAAACAAAACAATAAATTTCTTTTCTAGTAGGGCTAATAAATGGTGTAAGAGACTAAAGCGGTCAGCCGGTATCGAACCTGCGACCTTCCTGTTGCAGGATGACGCCTTACCGATTGAGCCGTCCGGGCTTCGTCAGGCTTCGTATTTAAAATTATAAATACAAAAAATGCACCTTCCTTTTTACTGGTTTAATTTTAATGAAAACTGCATTTAGAATAATTAGGAAAAACCAGAGTTTAATGCCTCATCCAAACCGATGTTTATCGTTGAAAAGAAAAAAATAAAGACAAAATGTGATTGACAAAAAAATAAAATTATTTTCTAGTAGGGCTAATAAATGGTGTAAGAGACTAAAGCAGTCAGCCGGTATCGAACCTGCGACCTTCCGGTTGCAGGATGACGCGTTACCGATTGAGCCGTCCGGGCTTCGTCATGCTCCGTATTAAAAATTATAAATACAAAAAATGCACCTTCCTTATGACTGGTTTAATTTTAATGAAATCTGCATTTAGAATAATTAGGAAAAACCAGAGTTTAATACCTCATCCAAGCCGATGTTTCCCATTTGAAAAGAAAAAAATAAAGACAAAATGTGATTAACAAAAAAATAAAACAATAAATTTCTTTTCTAGTAGGGCTAATAAATGGTGTAAGAGACTAAAGCGGTCAGCCGGTATCGAACCTGCGACCTTTCGGTTGCAGGATGACGCCTTACCGATTGAGCCGTCCGGGCTTCGTCAGGCTCCGTATTAAAAATTATAAATACAAAAAATGCACCTTCCTTATGACTGGTTTAATTTTAATGAAAACTGCATATAGAATAATTTGGAAAAACCAGAGTTTAATGCCTCACCCAAGCCGATGTTTCCGTTGAAAAGAAAAAAATAAAGACAAAATGTGATTGACAAAAAACAAAACAATAAATTTCTTTTCTAGTAGGGCTAATAAATGGTGTAAGAGACTAAAGCGGTCAGCCGGTATCGAACCTGCGACCTTCCGGTTGCAGGATGACGCCTTACCGATTGAGCCGTCCGGGCTTCGTCAGGCTTCGTATTTAAAATTATAAATACAAAAAATGCACCTTCCTTTTTACTGGTTTAATTTTAATGAAAACTGCATTTAGAATAATTAGGAAAAACCAGAGTTTAATGCCTCATCCAAACCGATGTTTATCGTTGAAAAGAAAAAAATAAAGACAAAATGTGATTGACAAAAAAATAAAATTATTTTCTAGTAGGGCTAATAAATGGTGTAAGAGACTAAAGCAGTCAGCCGGTATCGAACCTGCGACCTTCCGGTTGCAGGATGACGCCTTACCGATTGAGTCGTCCGGGCTTCGTCATGCTCCGTATTAAAAATTATAAATACAAAAAATGCACCTTCCTTATGACTGGTTTAATTTTAATGAAATCTGCGTTTAGAATAATTTGGAAAAACCATAGTTTAATGGCTCATCCAAGCCGATGTTTCCGTTTAAAAGAAAAAAATAAAGACAAAATGTGATTGACAAAAAACAAAACAATAAATTTCTTTTCTAGTAGGGCTAATAAATGGTGTAAGAGACTAAAGCGGTCAGCCGGTATCGAACCTGCGACCTTTCGGTTGCAAGATGACGCCTTACCGATTGAGCCGTCCGGGCTTCGTCAGGCTTCGTATTTAAAATTATAAATACAAAAAATGCACCTTCCTTTTTACTGGTTTAATTTTAATGAAAACTGCATTTAGAATAATTAGGAAAAACCAGAGTTTAATGCCTCATCCAAACCGATGTTTATCGTTGAAAAGAAAAAAATAAAGACAAAATGTGATTGACAAAAAAATAAAATTATTTTCTAGTAGGGCTAATAAATGGTGTAAGAGACTAAAGCAGTCATCCGGTATCGAACCTGCGACCTTCCAGTTGCAGGATGACGCCTTACCGATTGAGCCGTCCGGGCTTCGTCGTGCTCCGTATTAAAAATTATAAGTACAAAAAATGCACCTTCCTTATGACTGGTTTAATTTTAATGAAATCTGCATTTAGAATAATTAGGAAAAACCAGAGTTTAATACCTCATCCAAGCCGATATTTCCCATTTGAAAAGAAAAAAATAAAGACAAAATGTGATTGACAAAAAAATAAAACAATAAATTTCTTTTCTAGTAGGGCTAATAAATGGTGTAAGAGACGAAAGCGGTCAGCCGGTATCGAACCTGCGACCTTCCGGTTGCAGGATGACGCCTTACCAATTGAGCCGTCTAGGCTTCGTCAGGCTCCGTATTTAAAATTATAAATACAAAAAATGCATCTTCCTTTTTACTGGTTTAATTTTAATGAAAACTGCATTTAGAATAATTAGGAAAAACCAGAGTTTAATGCCTCATCCAAACCGATGTTTATCGTTGAAAAGAAAAAAATAAAGACAAAATGTGATTGACAAAAAAATAAAATTATTTTCTAGTAGGGCTAATAAATGGTGTAAGAGACTAAAGCAGTCAGCCGGTATCGAACCTGCGACCTTCCGGTTGCAGGATGACGCCTTACCGATTGAGCCGTCCGGGCTTCGTCAGGCTTCGTATTTAAAATTATAAATACAAAAAATGCACCTTCCTTTTTACTGGTTTAATTTTAATGAAAACTGCATTTAGAATAATTAGGAAAAACCAGAGTTTAATGCCTCATCCAAACCGATGTTTATCGTTGAAAAGAAAAAAAATAAAGACAAAATGTGATTGACAAAAAAATAAAACAATAAATTTCTTTTCTAGTAGGGCTAATAAATGGTGTAAGAGACTAAAGCAGTCATCCGGTATCGAACCTGCGACCTTCCAGTTGCAGGATGACGCCATACCGATTGAGCCGTCCGGGCTTCGTCGTGCTCCGTATTAAAAATTATAAGTACAAAAAATGCACCTTCCTTATGACTGGTTTAATTTTAATGAAATCTGCATTTAGAATAATTAGGAAAAACCAGAGTTTAATACCTCATCCAAGCCGATATTTCCCATTTGAAAAGAAAAAAATAAAGACAAAATGTGATTGACAAAAAACAAAACAATAAACTTCTTTTCTAGTAGGGCTAATAAATGGTGTAAGAGACTAAAGTGGTCAGCCGGTATCGAACCTGCGACCTTTCGGTTGCAAGATGACGCCTTACCGATTGAGCCGTCCGGGCTTCGTCAGGCTTCGTATTTAAAATTATAAATACAAAAAATGCACCTTCCTTTTTACTGGTTTAATTTTAATGAAAACTGCATTTAGAATAATTAGGAAAAACCAGAGTTTAATGCCTCATCCAAACCGATGTTTATCGTTGAAAAGAAAAAAATAAAGACAAAATGTGATTGACAAAAAAATAAAATTATTTTCTAGTAGGGCTAATAAATGGTGTAAGAGACTAAAGCAGTCATCCGGTATCGAACCTGCGACCTTCCAGTTGCAGGATGACGCCTTACCGATTGAGCCGTCCGGGCTTCGTCGTGCTCCGTATTAAAAATTATAAGTACAAAAAATGCACCTTCCTTATGACTGGTTTAATTTTAATGAAATCTGCATTTAGAATAATTAGGAAAAACCAGAGTTTAATGCCTCATCCAAACCGATGTTTATCGTTGAAAAGAAAAAAAATAAAGACAAAATGTGATTGACAAAAAAATAAAACAATAAATTTCTTTTCTAGTAGGGCTAATAAATGGTGTAAGAGACTAAAGCAGTCATCCGGTATCGAACCTGCGACCTTCCAGTTGCAGGATGACGCCATACCGATTGAGCCGTCCGGGCTTCGTCGTGCTCCGTATTAAAAATTATAAGTACAAAAAATGCACCTTCCTAATGACTGGTTTAATTTTAATGAAATCTGCATTTAGAATAATTAGGAAAAACCAGAGTTTAATACCTCATCCAAGCCGATATTTCCCATTTGAAAAGAAAAAAATAAAGACAAAATGTGATTGACAAAAAAATAAAACAATAAATTTCTTTTCTAGTAGGGCTAATAAATGGTGTAAGAGACGAAAGCGGTTAGCCGGTATCGAACCTGCGACCTTCCGGTTGCAGGATGACGCCTTACCAATTGAGCCGTCCAGGCTTCGTCAGGCTCCGTATTTAAAATTATGAATACAAAAAATGCATCTTCCTTTTTACTGGTTTAATTTTAATGAAAACTGCATTTAGAATAATTAGGAAAAACCACAGTTTAATGCCTCATCCAAACCGATGTTTATCGTTGAAAAGAAAAAAATAAAGACAAAATGTGATTGACAAAAAAATAAAATTATTTTCTAGTAGGGCTAATAAATGGTGTAAGAGACTAAAGCAGTCAGCCGGTATCGAACCTGCGACCTTCCGGTTGCAGGATGACGCGTTGCCGATTGAGCCGTCCGGGCTTCGTCATGCTCCGTATTAAAAATTATAAATACAAAAAATGCACCTTCCTTATGACTGGTTTAATTTTAATGAAATCTGCATTTAGAATAATTAGGAAAAACCAGAGTTTAATACCTCATCCAAGCCGATGTTTCCCATTTGAAAAGAAAAAAATAAAGACAAAATGTGATTAACAAAAAAATAAAACAATAAATTTCTTTTCTAGTAGGGCTAATAAATGGTGTAAGAGACTAAAGCGGTCAGCCGGTATCGAACCTGCGACCTTTCGGTTGCAGGATGACGCCTTACCGATTGAGCCGTCCGGGCTTCGTCAGGCTCCGTATTAAAAATTATAAATACAAAAAATGCACCTTCCTTATGACTGGTTTAATTTTAATGAAAACTGCATTTAGAATAATTTGGAAAAACCAGAGTTTAATGCCTCACCCAAGCCGATGTTTCCGTTGAAAAGAAAAAAATAAATACAAAATGTGATTGACAAAAAACAAAACAATAAATTTCTTTTCTAGTAGGGCTAATAAATGGTGTAAGAGACTAAAGCGGTCAGCCGGTATCGAACCTGCGACCTTCCGGTTGCAGGATGACGCCTTACCGATTGAGCCGTCCGGGCTTCGTCAGGCTTCGTATTTAAAATTATAAATGCAAAAAATGCACCTTCCTTTTTACTGGTTTAATTTTAATGAAAACTGCATTTAGAATAATTAGGAAAAACCAGAGTTTAATGCCTCATCCAAACCGATGTTTATCGTTGAAAAGAAAAAAATAAAGACAAAATGTGATTGACAAAAAAATAAAATTATTTTCTAGTAGGGCTAATAAATGGTGTAAGAGACTAAAGCAGTCAGCCGGTATCGAACCTGCGACCTTCCGGTTGCAGGATGACGCCTTACCGATTGAGTCGTCCGGGCTTCGTCATGCTCCGTATTAAACACTTTGAAATCTTCGTGTCGAAAAATTAAACTGACTCAGAATTTTCTTCCCTACATAAATAATCAATAATTGCAAAGGAAAGAAATTGAAAAAAAAAAAAAGAATTTTCAAATTAGAAAAGAAATATATACATTGAAGATATTCGCTCCGGCTGGGACTCGAACCCAGGCCACTCGCTTGGAAGACCAGCGGTCCAGCCATTAGGCTATCGGAGTTCTGTCGAGCGGAGTCTTACTGCCTGACTGATACTGCCTGACTGACCGACTGACTCACTGACTGACTGATACTGACTGACTGACTCACTGACTGACCGAGACTGACTGACTAACTGCCTGACTGACTGAGACTGGACTGACTGACTGACTGACTGACTGACTGACTAACTGACTGACTGAGACTGACTGACTGACTGCTTGACTCTCTGTCGGGCTATTTCACTGACTGACTGAATGACTAAATGACTGACTGACACTGACTGACTGACTGCTTGACTACCTGACTGACTGCTTGACTGACTGGACAGGACTGGCCGACTGACTGACTGACAGACTGACTGAATAAGGATGACTGACAGACTGACTGAATAAGGCTGACCGACTGACTGACTGCCTGACTGACTGACTGACTGAATGACTGACTGACTGACTGACCGAGTCTGACTGACTGACTGACTGAGACTGGACTGGAATGACTGACTGACTGACTGACTGAGACTGACTGACTGCTTTAGTGACTAACTGACTGCACAGGACTGACCGACTGACTGACTGACTGACTGCCTGACTGACTGACTGACTGAATGACTGACTGAATGAGACTAAATGACTGACTGCTTGACTGACTGGCTGAAGGACTAACTGACTGACTGATTGACTGTCAGACTGACTGACTGACTTCGCAAAAGGGAAAAATAAAAAAAAAAAGAATTATAAATTAGAAAAAAATATTTGCATTTAAGACTTCCTTTCCGGCTGGGATTTGAACCCAGGGCGACACTCATGGAAGCCCAACGCTCTCGCCAATATACTATCGGATCTCTGTTGATCGGTGTCTTAATTATAATAAAAACAAAAAATGCACCTTAGTAATTACTGATCTAAAATCTTTGAAATCCAAAGGTCGAATGATTAAACTGACTCAGAATTTTCTTCCGTACATAAATAATCCATATTTGCAAAAGAAAGAAATTGAAAAAAAAAAAGAATCTTTGAATTAGAAGAGAAATATATACATGGAAGATTTTCGTTCCGGCCGGGACTCGAACCCAGTACCACGCGCTTGGAACCCAACGGTCTAGCCATTAGGCTATCGGAGCTCTGTCGATGGAAGTCTTAAATATAATAAAAACAAAAAATGCACCTTGGTAATTATTGATTCAAACACTTTGAAATTTACAGGTCGAATAATTAAACTGACTCAGAATTTTTCTCCCTACATAAATAATCAATATTCGCAAAAGAGAAACATTAAAAAAAAAAGAAGAAGAAATTTCAAATTAGAAACTAAAAGTATACATTGAAGATTTTCGTTCAGGCTGGGACTCGAACCCAGGGCCACTCGCTTGGAAGCCTAACACTCAAGCCATTAGTCTATGGGAGCTCTGTCGGTGGGTGTTTTAAATATAGTAAAAACAAAAAATGCACCTTGGTAATTGTTTATTTAAACACTTTGAAATCTTCGTGTCGAAAAATTAAACTGACTCAGAATTTTCTTCCCTACATAAATAATCAATAATTGCAAAGGAAAGAAATTGAAAAAAAAAATAATTTTCAAATTAGAAAAGAAATATATACATTGAAGATATTCGCTCCAGCTGGGACTCGAACCCAGGCCACTCGCTTGGAAGACCAGCGGTCTAGCCATTAGGCTATCGGAGTTCTGTCGAGCGGAGTCTTACTGCCTGACTGATACTGCCTGACTGACAGACTGACTCACTGACTGACTGATACTGACTGACTGACTCACTGACTGACCGAGACTGACTGACTAACTGCCTGACTGACTGAGACTGGACTGACTGACTGACTGACTGACTGACTGACTAACTGACTGACTGAGACTGACTGACTGACTGCTTGACTCTCTGACTGGCTATTTCACTGACTGACTGAATGACTAAATGACTGACTGACACTGACTGACTGACTGCTTGACTACCTGACTGACTGCTTGACTGACTAACTGACTGGACAGGACTGACCGACTGACTGACTGACAGCCTGACTGAATAAGGATGACTGACAGACTGACTGAATAAGGCTGACTGACTGACTGACTGACAGACTGACTGAATAAGGCTGACCGACTGACTGACTGCCTGACTGATTGACTGACTGAATGACTGACTAACTGACTGACTGAGACTGGACTGGACTGACTGACTGACTGACTGACTGAGACTGGACTGGACTGACTGACTGACTGACTGACTGAGACTGACTGACTGCTTTAGTGACTAACTGAATGCACAGGACTGACCGACTGACTGACTGACTGACTGACTGCCTGACTGACTGACTGACTGAATGACTGACTGACTGAGACTAAATGACTGACTGCTTGACTGACTGGCTGAAGGACTAACTGACTGACTGAGTGACTGACTGACTGGACTGACTGACTGAGACTGAATGACTGAGTGCTTGACTGATTGACTGTCAGACTGACTGACTGACTTCGCAAAAGGGAAAAATAAAAAAAAAGAATTATAAAATTAGAAAAAAAATATTTGCATTTAAGATTTCCTTTCCGGCTGGGACTTGAACCCAGGGCGACACTCATGGAAGCCCAACGCTCTCGCCAATATACTATCGGATCTCTGTTGATCGGTGTCTTAATTATAATAAAAACAAAAAATGCACCTTAGTAATTATTGATCTAAAATCTTTGAAATCTAAAGGTCGAATGATTAAACTGACTCAGAATTTTCTTCCGTACATAAATAATCCATATTTGCAAAAGAAAGAAATTGAAAAAAAAAAATCTTCAAATTAGAAGAGAAATATATACATGTAAGATTTTCGTTCCGGCCGGGACTCGAACCCAGTACCACGCGCTTGGAACCCAACGGTCTAGCCATTAGGCTATCGGAACTCTGTCGATGGAAGTCTTAAATATAATAAAAACAAAAAATGCACCTTGGTAATTATTGATTCAAACACTTTGAAATTTACAGGTCGAATAATTAAACTGACTCAGAATTTTTCTCCCTACATAAATAATCAATATTCGCAAAAGAGAAAAATTAAAAAAAAAAGAAGAAGAAATTTCAAATTAGAAACTAAAAGTATACATTGAAGATTTTCGTTCAGGCTGGGACTCGAACCCAGGGCCACTCGCTTGGAAGCCTAACACTCTAGCCATTAGTCTATGGGAGCTCTGTCGGTGGGAGTTTTAAATATAATAAAAACAAAAAATGCACCTTGGTAATTGTTTATTTAAACACTTTGAAATCTTCGTGTAGAAAAATTAAACTGACTCAGAATTTTCTTCCCTACATAAATAATCAATAATTGCAAAGGAAAGAAATTGAAAAAAAAAGAATTTTCAAATTAGAAAAGAAATATATACATTGAAGATATTCGCTCCGGCTGGGACTCGAACCCAGGCCACTCGCTTGGAAGACCAGCGGTCTAGCCATTAGGCTATCGGAGCTCTGTCGAGCGGAGTCTTACTGCCTGACTGATACTGCCTGACTGACAGACTGACTCACTGACTAACTGATACTGACTGACTGACTCACTGACTGACCGAGACTGACTGACTGACTGACTGACTGACTAACTGACTGACTGAGACTGACTGACTGACTGCTTGACTCTCTGACTGGCTATTTCACTGACTGACTGAATGACTAAATGACTGACTGACACTGACTGACTGACTGCTTGACTACCTGACTGACTGCTTGACTGACTAACTGACTGGACAGGACTGACCAAATGACTGACTGACAGACTGACTGAATAAGGATGACTGACAGACTGACTGAATAAGGCTGACTGACTGACTGACTGACAGACTGACTGAATAAGGCTGACCGACTGACTGACTGAGACTGACTGACTGACTGACTGAATGACTGACTGACTGACTGACCGAGACTGACTGACTGACTGACTGAGACTGGACAGGACTGACTGACTGACTGACTGACTGAGACTGACTGACTGCTTTAGTGACTAACTGACTGAACAGGACTGACCGACTGACTGACTGACTGACTGCCTGACTTTCTGACTGACTGAATGACTGACTGACTGAGACTAAATGACTGACTGCTTGACTGACTGGCTGAAGGACTAACTGACTGACTGAGTGACTGACTGACTGGACTGACTGACTGAGACTGAATGACTGAGTGCTTGACTGATTGACTGTCAGACTGACTGACTGACTTCGCAAAAGGGAAAAAAAAAAAAAAAAGAATTATAAAATTAGAAAAAAATATTTGCATTTAAGATTTCCTTTCCGGCTGGGATTTGAACCCAGGGCGACACTCATGGAAGCCCAACGCTCTCGCCAATATACTATCGGATCTCTGTTGAACGGGGTCTTAATTATAATAAAAACAAAAAATGCACCTTAGTAATTATTGATCTAAAATCTTTGAAATCTAAAGGTCGAATGATTAAACTGACTCAGAATTTTCTTCCGTACATAAATAATCCATATTTGCAAAAGAAAGAAATTGAAAAAAAAAAGAATCTTCAAATTAGAAGAGAAATATATACATGGAAGATTTTCGTTCCGGCCGGGACTCGAACCCAGTTCCACGCGCTTGGAACCCAACGGTCTAGCCATTAGGCTATCGGAGCTCTGTCGATGGAAGTCTTAAATATAATAAAAACAAAAAATGCACCTTGGTAATTATTGATTCACACACTTTGAAATTTACAGGTCGAATAATTAAACTGACTCAGAATTTTTCTCCCTACATAAATAATCAATATTCGCAAAAGAGAAAAATTTAAAAAAAAAGAAGAAGAAATTTCAAATTAGAAACTAAAAGTATACATTGAAGATTTTCGTTCAGGCTGGGACTCGAACCCAGGGCCACTCGCTTGGAAGCCTAACATTCTAGCCATTAGTCTATGGGAGCTCTGTCGGTGGGAGTTTTAAATATAATAAAAACAAAAAATGCACCTTGGTAATTGTTTATTTAAACACTTTGAAATCTTCGTGTCGAAAAATTAAACTGACTCAGAATTTTCTTCCCTACATAAATAATCAATAATTGCAAAGGAAAGAAATTGAAAAAAAAAAGAATTTTCAAATTAGAAAAGAAATATATACATTGAAGATATTCGCTCCGGCTGGGGCTCGAACCCAGGCCACTCGCTTGGAAGACCAGCGGTCTAGCCATTAGGCTATCGGAGTTCTGTCGAGCGGAGTCTTACTGCCTGACTGATACTGCCTGACTGACAGACTGACTCACTGATACTGACTGACTGACTCACTGACTGACCGAGACTGACTGACTAACTGCCTGACTGACTGAGACTGGACTGACTGACTGACTGACTGACTGACTGACTAACTGACTGACTGAGACTGACTGACTGACTGCTTGACTCTCTGACTGGCTATTTCACTGACTGACTGAATGACTAAATGACTGACTGACACTGACTGACTGACTGCTTGACTACCTGACTGACTGCTTGACTGACTAACTGACTGGACAGGACTGACCGACTGACTGACTGACAGACTGACTGAATAAGGATGACTGACAGACTGACTGAATAAGGCTGACTGACTGACTGACTGACAGACTGACTGAATAAGGCTGACCGACTGACTGACTGCCTGACTGACTGACTGACTGAATGACTGACTGACTGAGACTAAATGACTGACTGCTTGACTGACTGGCTGAAGGACTAACTGACTGACTGAGTGACTGACTGACTGGACTGACTGACTGAGACTGAATGACTGAGTGCTTGACTGATTGACTGTCAGACTGACTGACTGACTTCGCAAAAGGGAAAAATAAAAAAAAAAGAATTATAAAATTAGAAAAAAATATTTGCATTTAAGATTTCCTTTCCGGCTGGGATTTGAACCCAGGGCGACACTCATGGAAGCCCAACGCTCTCGCCAATATACTATCGGATCTCTGTTGATCGGTGTCTTAATTATGATAAAAACAAAAAATGCACTTTAGTAATTATTGATCTAAAATCTTTGAAATCTAAAGGTCGAATGATTAAACTGACTCAGAATTTTCTTCCGTACATAAATAATCCATATTTGCAAAAGAAAGAAATTGAAAAAAAAAAGAATCTTCAAATTAGAAGAGAAATATATACATGGAAGATTTTCGTTCCGGCCGGGACTCGAACCCAGTACCACGCGCTTGGAACCCAACGGTCTAGCCATTAGGCTATCGGAGCTCTGTCGATGGAAGTCTTAAATATAATAAAAACAAAAAATGCACCTTGGTAATTATTGATTCAAACACTTTGAAATTTACAGGTCGAATAATTAAACTGACTCAGAATTTTTCTCCCTACATAAATAATCAATATTCGCAAAAGAGAAAAATTAAAAAAAAAAGAAGAAGAAATTTCAAATTAGAAACTAAAAGTATACATTGAAGATTTTCGTTCAGGCTGGGATTCGAACCCAGGGCCACTCGCTTGGAAGACCAGCGGTCTAGCCATTAGGCTATCGGAGTTCTGTCGAGCGGAGTCTTACTGCCTGACTGATACTGCCTGACTGACAGACTGACTCACTGACTAACTGATACTGACTGACTGACTCACTGACTGACCGAGACTGACTGACTAATTGCCTGACTGACTGAGACTGGACTGACTGACTGACTGACTGACTAACTGACTGACAGAGACTGACTGACTGACTGCTTGACTCTCTGACTGGCTATTTCACTGACTGACTGAATGACTAAATGACTGACTGACACTGACTGACTGACTGCTTGACTGACTAACTGACTGGACAGGACTGACCGACTGACTGACTGACAGACTGACTGAATAGGGATGACTGACAGACTGACTGAATAAGGCTGACTGACTGACTGACTGACACACTGACTGAATAAGGCTGACCGACTGACTGCCTGCCTGACTGACTGACTGACTGAATGACTGACTGACTGACTGACCGAGACTGACTGACTGACTGAATGAGACTGGACTGGACTGACTGACTGACTGACTGACTGAGACTGACTGACTGCTTTAGTGACTAACTGACTGCACAGGACTGACCGACTGACTGACTGACTGACTGCCTGACTGACTGACTGACTGAATGACTGACTGACTGAGACTAAATGACTGTCCGCTTGACAGACTGGCTGAAGGACTAACTGACTGACTGAGTGACTGACTGACTGGACTGACTGACTGAGACTGAATGACTGAGTGCTTGACTGATTGACTGTCAGACTGACTGACTGACTTCGCAAAAGGGAAAAATAAAAAAAAAAGAATTATAAAATTAGAAAAAAATATTTGCATTTAAGATTTCCTTTCCGGCCGGGACTCGAACCCAGTACCACGCGCTAGGAACCCAACGGTCTAGCTATTAGGCTATCGGAGCTCTGTCGATGGAAGTCTTAAATATAATAAAAACAAAAAATGCACCTTGGTAATTATTGATTCAAACACTTTGAAATTTACAGGTCGAATAATTAAACTGACTCAGAATTTTTCTCCCTACATAAATAATCAATATTCGCAAAAGAGAAAAATTAAAAAAAAAAAGAAGAAGAAATTTCAAATTAGAAACTAAAAGTATACATTGAAGATTTTCGTTCAGGCTGGGACTCGAACCCAGGGCCACTCGCTTGGAAGCCTAACACTCTAGCCATTAGTCTATGGGAGCTCTGTCGGTGGGAGTTTTAAATATAATAAAAACAAAAAATGCACCTTGGTAATTGTTTATTTAAACACTTTGAAATCTTCGTGTCGAAAAATTAAACTGACTCAGAATTTTCTTCCCTACATAAATAATTAATAATTGCAAAGGAAAGAAATTGAAAAAAAAAAGAATTTTCAAATTAGAAAAGAAATATATACATTGAAGATATTCGCTCCGGCTGGGACTCGAACCCAGGCCACTCGCTTGGAAGACCAGCGGTCTAGCCATTAGGCTATCGGAGCTCTGTCGAGCGGAGTCTTACTGCCTGACTGATACTGCTGGCTGACAGACTGACTCACTGACTGACTGATACTGACTGACTGACTCACTGACTGACCGAGACTGACTGACTGACTGACTGACTGACTGACTGAGACTGACTGACTGACTGCTTGACTCTCTGACTGGCTATTTCACTGACTGACTGAATGACTAAATGACTGACTGACACTGACTGACTGACTGCTTGACTACCTGACTGACTGCTTGACTGACTAACTGACTGGACAGGACTGACCAAATGACTGACTGACAGACTGACTCAATAAGGATGACTGACAGACTGACTGAATAAGGCTGACTGACTGACTGACAGACAGACTGACTGAATAAGGCTGACCGACTGACTGACTGAGACTGACTGACTGACTGACTGACTGACTGACCGAGACTGACTGACTGACTGACTGAGACTGGACAGGACTGACTGACTGACTGACTGACTGAGACTGACTGACTGCTTTAGTGACTAACTGACTGAACAGGACTGACCGACTGACTGACTGACTGACTGCCTGACTTTCTGACTGACTGAATGACTGACTGACTGAGACTAAATGACTGACTGCTTGACTGACTGGCTGAAGGACTAACTGACTGACTGAGTGACTGACTGACTGGACTGACTGACTGAGACTGAATGACTGAGTGCTTGACTGATTGACTGTCAGACTGACTGACTGACTTCGCAAAAGGGAAAAATAAAAAAAAAAGAATTATAAAATTAGAAAAAAATATTTGCATTTAAGATTTCCTTTCCGGCTGGGATTTGAACCCAGGGCGACACTCATGGAAGCCCAACGCTCTCGCCAATATACTATCGGATCTCTGTTGAACGGTGTCTTAATTATAATAAAAACAAAAAATGCACCTTAGTAATTATTGATCTAAAATCTTTGAAATCTAAAGGTCGAATGATTAAACTGACTCAGAATTTTCTTCCGTACATAAATAATCCATATTTGCAAAAGAAAGAAATTGAAAAAAAAAAAGAATCTTCAAATTAGAAGAGAAATATATACATGGAAGATTTTCGTTCCGGCCGGGACTCGAACCCAGTTCCACGCGCTTGGAACCCAACGGTCTAGCCATTAGGCTATCGGAGCTCTGTCGATGGAAGTCTTAAATATAATAAAAACAAAAAATGCACCTTGGTAATTATTGATTCAAACACTTTGAAATTTACAGGTCGAATAATTAAACTGACTCAGAATTTTTCTCCCTACATAAATAATCAATATTCGCAAAAGAGAAAAATTAAAAAAAAAAGAAGAAGAAATTTCAAATTAGAAACTAAAAGTATACATTGAAGATTTTCGTTCAGGCTGGGACTCGAACCCAGGGCCACTCGCTTGGAAGCCTAACACTCTAGCCATTAGTCTATGGGAGCTCTGTCGGTGGGAGTTTTAAATATAATAAAAACAAAAAATGCACCTTGGTAATTGTTTATTTAAACACTTTGAAATCTTCGTGTCGAAAAATTAAACTGACTCAGAATTTTCTTCCCTACATAAATAATCAATAATTGCAAAGGAAAGAAATTGAAAAAAAAAAGAATTTTCAAATTAGAAAAGAAATATATACATTGAAGATATTCGCTCCGGCTGGGACTCGAACCCAGGCCACTCGCTTGGAAGACCAGCGGTCTAGCCATTAGGCTATCGGAGCTCTGTCGAGCGGAGTCTTACTGCCTGACTGATACTGCCTGACTGACAGACTGACTCACTGACTGACTGATACTGACTGACTGACTCACTGACTGACCGAGACTGACTGACTGACTGACTGACTGACTAACTGACTGACTGAGACTGACTGACTGACTGCTTGACTCTCTGACTGGCTATTTCACTGACTGACTGAATGACTAAATGACTGACTGACACTGACTGACTGACTGCTTGACTACCTGACTGACTGCTTGACTGACTAACTGACTGGACAGGACTGACCAAATGACTGACTGACAGACTGACTGAATAAGGATGACTGACAGACTGACTGAATAAGGCTGACTGACTGACTGACTGACAGACTGACTGAATAAGGATGACTGACAGACTGACTGAATAAGGCTGACTGACTGACTGACTGACAGACTGACTGAATAAGGATGACTGACAGACTGACTGAATAAGGCTGACTGACTGACTGACTGACAGACTGACTGAATAAGGCTGACCGACTGACTGCCTGACTGACTGACTGACTGAGACTGGACTGGACTGACTGACTGACTGACTGACTGAGACTGACTGACTGCTTTAGTGAATAACTGACTGCACAGGACTGACCGACTGACTGACTGACTGACTGCCTGACTGACTGACTGACTGACTGACTGAGACTAAATGACTGACTGCTTGACTGACTGGCTGAAGGACTAACTGACTGACTGAGTGACTGACTGACTGGACTGACTGACTGAGACTGAATGACTGAGTGCTTGACTGATTGACTGTCAGACTGACTGACTGACTTCGCAAAAGGGAAAAATAAAAAAAAAAGAATTATAAAATTAGAAAAAAATATTTGCGTTTAAGATTTCCTTTCCGGCCGGGACTCGAACCCAGTACCACGCGCTAGGAACCCAACGGTCTAGCCATTAGGCTATCGGAGCTCTGTCGATGGAAGTCTTAAATATAATAAAAACAAAAAATGCACCTTGGTAATTATTGATTTAAACACTTTGAAATTTACAGGTCGAATAATTAAACTGACTCAGAATTTTTCTCCCTACATAAATAATCAATATTCGCAAAAGAGAAAAATTAAAAAAAAAAAGAAGAAGAAATTTCAAATTAGAAACTAAAAGTATACATTGAAGATTTTCGTTCAGGCTGGGACTCGAACCCAGGGCCACTCGCTTGGAAGCCTATCACTCTAGCCATTAGTCTATGGGAGCTCTGTCTGTGGGAGTTTTAAATATAATAAAAACAAAAAATGCACCTTGGTAATTGTTTATTTAAACACTTTGAAATCTTCGTGTCGAAAAATTAAACTGACTCAGAATTTTCTTCCCTACATAAATAATCAATAATTGCAAAGGAAAGAAATTGAAAAAAAAAGAATTTTCAAATTAGAAAAGAAATATATACATTGAAGATATTCGCTCCGGCTGGGACTCGAACCCAGGCCACTCGCTTGGAAGACCAGCGGTCTAGCCATTAGGCTATCGGAGTTCTGTCGAGCGGAGTCTTACTGCCTGACTGATACTGCCTGACTGACAGACTGACTCACTGACTGACTGATACTGACTGACTGACTCACTGACTGACCGAGACTGACTGACTAACTGCCTGACTGACTGAGACTGGACTGACTGACTGACTGACTGACTGACTGACTAACTGACTGACTGAGACTGACTGACTGACTGCTTGACTCTCTGACTGGCTATTTCACTGACTGACTGAATGACGAAATGACTGACTGACACTGACTGACTGACTGCTTGACTACCTGACTGACTGCTTGACTGACTAACTGACTGGACAGGACTGACCGACTGACTGACTGACAGACTGACTGAATAAGGATGACTGACAGACTGACTGAATAAGGCTGACTGACTGACTGACTGACAGACTGACTGAATAAGGCTGACCGACTGACTGACTGCCTGACTGACTGACTGACCGAGACTGACTGACTGACTGACTGAGACTGGACTGGACTGACTGACTGACTGACTGACTGAGACTGACTGACTGCTTTAGTGACTAACTGACTGCACAGGACTGACCGACTGACTGACTGACTGACTGCCTGACTGACTGACTGACTGAATGACTGACTGACTGAGACTAAATGACTGACTGCTTGACAGACTGGCTGAAGGACTAACTGACTGACTGAGTGACTGACTGACTGGACTGACTGACTGAGACTGAATGACTGAGTGCTTGACTGATTGACTGTCAGACTGACTGACTGACTTCGCAAAAGGGAAAAATAAAAAAAAAGAATTATAAAATTAGAAAAAAATATTTGCATTTAAGATTTCCTTTCCGGCTGGGATTTGAACCCAGGGCGACACTCATGGAAGCCCAACGCTCTCGCCAATATACTATCGGATCTCTGTTGATCGGTGTCTTAATTATAATAAAAACAAAAAATGCACCTTAGTAATTATTGATCTAAAATCTTTGAAATCTAAAGGTCGAATGATTAAACTGACTCAGAATTTTCTTCCGTACATAAATAATCCATATTTGCAAAAGAAATAAATTGAAAAAAAAAAGAATCTTCAAATTAGAAGAGAAATATATACATGGAAGATTTTCGTGTCGGCCGGGACTCGAACCCAGTACCACGCGCTTGGAACCCAACGGTCTAGCCATTAGGCTATCGGAGCTCTGTCGATGGGAGTCTTAAATATAATAAAAACAAAAAATGCACCTTGGTAATTATTGATTCAAACACTTTGAAATTTACAGGTCGAATAATTAAACTGACTCAGAATTTTTCTCCCTACATAAATAATCAATATTCGCAAATAAGAAAAATTAAAAAAAAAAAGAAGAAGAAATTTCAAATTAGAAACTAAAAGTATACATTGAAGATTTTCGTTCAGGCTTGGACTCGAACCCAGGGCCACTCGCTTGGAAGCCTAACACTCTAGCCATTAGTCTATGGGAGCTCTGTCGGTGGGAGTTTTAAATATAATAAAAACAAAAAATGCACCTTGGTAATTGTTTATTTAAACACTTTGAAATCTTCGTGTCGAAAAATTAAACTGACTCAGAATTTTCTTCCCTACATAAATAATCAATAATTGCAAAGGAAAGAAATTGAAAAAAAAAAGAATTTTCAAATTAGAAAAGAAATATATACATTGAAGATATTCGCTCAGGCTGGGACTCGAACCCAGGCCACTCGCTTGGAAGACCAGCGGTCTAGCCATTAGGCTATCGGAGTTCTGTCGAGCGGAGTCTTACTGCCTGACTGATACTGCCTGACTGACAGACTGACTCACTGACTGACTGATACTGACTGACTGACTCACTGACTGACCGAGACTGACTGACTAACTGCCTGACTGACTGAGACTGGACTGACTGACTGACTGACTGACTGACTGACTAACTGACTGACTGAGACTGACTGACTGACTGCTTGACTCTCTGACTGGCTATTTCACTGACTGACTGAATGACTAAATGACTGACTGACACTGACTGACTGACTGCTTGACTACCTGACTGACTGCTTGACTGACTAACTGACTGGACAGGACTGACCGACTGACTGACTGACAGACTGACTGAATAAGGATGACTGACAGACTGACTGAATAAGGCTGACTGACTGACTGACTGACAGACTGACTGAATAAGGCTGACCGACTGACTGACTGCCTGACTGACTGACTGACTGAATGACTGACTGACCGAGACTGACTGACTGACTGACTGAGACTGGACTGGACTGACTGACCGAGACTGACTGACTGAGACTGACTGACTGCTTTAGTGACTAACTGACTGCACAGGACTGACCGACTGACTGACTGACTGACTGCCTGACTGACTGACTGACTGAATGACTGACTGACTAAGACTAAATGACTGACTGCTTGACTGACTGGCTGAAGGACTAACTGACTGACTGAGTGACTGACTGACTGGACTGACTGACTGAGACTGAATGACTGAGTGCTTGACTGATTGACTGTCAGACTGCCTGACTGACTTCGCAAAAGGGAAAAATAAAAAAAAGAATTATAAAATTAGAAAAAAATATTTGCATTTAAGATTTCCTTTCCGGCCGGGACTCGAACCCAGTACCACGCGCTAGGAACCCAACGGTCTAGCCATTAGGCTATCGGAGCTCTGTCGGTGGAAGTCTTAAATATAATAAAAACAAAAAATGCACCTTGGTAATTATTGATTCAAACACTTTGAAATTTACAGGTCGAATAATTAAACTGACTCAGAATTTTTCTCCCTACATAAATAATCAATATTCGCAAAAGAGAAAAATTAAAAAAAAAAAGAAGAAGAAATTTCAAATTAGAAACTAAAAGTATACATTGAAGATTTTCGTTCAGGCTGGGACTCGAACCCAGGGCCACTCGCTTGGAAGCCTAACACTCTAGCCATTAGTCTACGGGAGCTCTGTCGGTGGGAGTTTTAAATATAATAAAAACAAAAAATGCACCTTGGTAATTGTTTATTTAAACACTTTGAAATCTTCGTGTCGAAAAATTAAACTGACTCAGAATTTTCTTCCCTACATAAATAATCAATAATTGCAAAGGAAAGAAATTGAAAAAAAAAAGAATTTTCAAATTAGAAAAGAAAAATATACATTGAAGATATTCCCTCCGGCTGGGACTCGAACCCAGGCCACACGCTTGGAAGACCAGCGGTCTAGCCATTAGGCTATCGGAGTTCTGTCGAGCGGAGTCTTACTGCCTGACTGATACTGCCTGACTGACAGACTGACTCACTGACTGACCGAGACTGACTGACTCACTGACTGACCGAGACTGACTGACTAACTGCCTGACTGACTGAGACTGGACTGACTGACTGACTGACTGACTGACTGACTAACTGACTGACTGAGACTGACTGACTGACTGCTTGACTCTCTGACTGGCTATTTCACTGACTGACTGAATGACTAAATGACTGACTGACACTGACTGACTGACTGCTTGACTACCTGACTGACTGCTTGACTGACTAACTGACTGGACAGGACTGACCGACTGACTGACTGACAGACTGACTGAATAAGGATGACTGACAGACTGACTGAATAAGGCTGACTGACTGACTGACTGACAGACTGACTGAATAAGGCTGACCGACTGACTGACTGCCTGACTGACTGACTGACTGAATGACTGACTGACTGACTGACCGAGACTGACTGACTGACTGACTGACTGAGACTGGACTGGACTGACTGACTGACTGACTGACTGAGACTGACTGACTGCTTTAGTGACTAACTGACTGCACAGGACTGACCGACTGACTGACTGACTGACTGCCTGACTGACTGACTGACTGAATGACTGGCTGACTGAGACTAAATGACTGACTGCTTGACAGACTGGCTGAAGGACTAACTGACTGACTGAGTGACTGACTGACTGGACTGACTGACTGAGACTGAATGACTGAGTGCTTGACTGATTGACTGTCAGACTGACTGACTGACTTCGCAAAAGGGAAAAATAAAAAAAAAGAATTATAAAATTAGAAAAAAATATTTGCATTTAAGATTTCCTTTCCGGCTGGGATTTGAACCCAGGGCGACACTCATGAAAGCCCAACGCTCTCGCCAATATACTATCGGATCTCTGTTGATCGGTGTCTTAATTATAATAAAAACAAAAAATGCACCTTAGTAATTATTGATCTAAAATCTTTGAAATCTAAAGGTCGAATGATTAAACTGACTCAGAATTTTCTTCCGTACATAAATAATCCATATTTGCAAAAGAAAGAAATTGAAAAAAAAAAGAATCTTCAAATTAGAAGAGAAATATATACATGGAAGATTTTCGTTCCGGCCGGGACTCGAACCCAGTACCACGCGCTTGGAACCCAACGGTCTAGCCATTAGGCTTTTGGAGCTCTGTCGATGGGAGTCTTAAATATAATAAAAACAAAAAATGCACCTTGGTAATTATTGATTCAAACACTTTGAAATTTACAGGTCGAATAATTAAACTGACTCAGAATTTTTCTCCCTACATAAATAATCAATATTCGCAAATAAGAAAAATTTAAAAAAAAAGAAGAAGAAATTTCAAATTAGAAACTAAAAGTATACATTGAAGATTTTCGTTCAGGCTTGGACTCGAACCCAGGGCCACTCGCTTGGAAGCCTAACACTCTAGCCATTAGTCTATGGGAGCTCTGTCGGTGGGAGTTTTAAATATAATAAAAACAAAAAATGCACCTTGGTAATTGTTTATTTAAACACTTTGAAATCTTCGTGTCGAAAAATTAAACTGACTCAGAATTTTCTTCCCTACATAAATAATCAATAATTGCAAAGGAAGGAAATTGAAAAAAAAAAGAATTTTCAAATTAGAAAAGAAATATATACATTGAAGATATTCGCTCCGGCTGGGACTCGAACCCAGGCCACTCGCTTGGAAGACCAGCGGTCTAGCCATTAGGCTATCGGAGTTCTGTCGAGCGGAGTCTTACTGCCTGACTGATACTGCCTGACTGACAGACTGACTCACTGACTGACTGATACTGACTGACTGACTCACTGACTGACCGAGACTGACTGACTAACTGCCTGACTGACTGAGACTGGACTGACTGACTGACTGACTGACTGACTGACTAACTGACTGACTGAGACTGACTGACTGACTGCTTGACTCTCTGACTGGCTATTTCACTGACTGACTGAATGACTAAATGACTGACTGACACTGACTGACTGACTACTTGACTACCTGACTGACTGCTTGACTGACTAACTGACTGGACAGGACTGACCGACTGACTGACTGACAGACTGACTGAATAAGGATGACTGACAGACTGACTGAATGTCTGACTGACTGACTGACCGAGACTGACTGACTGACTGACTGAGACTGGACTGGACTGACTGACTGACTGACTGACTGAGACTGACTGACTGCTTTAGTGACTAACTGACTGCACAGGACTAACCGACTGACTGACTGACTGACTGCCTGACTGACTGACTGACTGAATGACTGACTGACTGAGACTAAATGACTGACTGCTTGACTGACTGGCTGAAGGACTAACTGACTGACTGAGTGACTGACTGACTGGACTGACTGACTGAGACTGAATGACTGAGTGCTTGACTGATTGACTGTCAGACTGACTGACTGACTTCGCAAA
Organism: Uloborus diversus; assembly: GCF_026930045.1. Taxonomy (NCBI): domain Eukaryota; kingdom Metazoa; phylum Arthropoda; class Arachnida; order Araneae; family Uloboridae; genus Uloborus; species Uloborus diversus. The sequence goes on along the minus strand of NW_026558648.1, from coordinate 412,684 downwards.
AGGGAAAAATAAAAAAAAAGAATTATAAAATTAGAAAAAAATATTTGCATTTAAGATTTCCTTTCCGGCTGGGATTTGAACCCAGGGCGACACTCATGGAAGCCCAACGCTCTCGCCAATATACTATCGGATCTCTGTTGATCGGTGTCTTAATTATAATAAAAACAAAAAATGCACCTTAGTAATTATTGATCTAAAATCTTTGAAATCTAAAGGTCGAATGATTAAACTGACTCAGAATTTTCTTCCGTACATAAATAATCCATATTTGCAAAAGAAAGAAATTGAAAAAAAAAAGAATCTTCAAATTAGAAGAGAAATATATACATGGAAGATTTTCGTTCCGGCCGGGACTCGAACCCAGTACCACGCGCTTGGAACCCAACGGTCTAGCCATTAGGCTTTTGGAGCTCTGTCGATGGGAGTCTTAAATATAATAAAAACAAAAAATGCACCTTGGTAATTATTGATTCAAACACTTTGAAATTTACAGGTCGAATAATTAAACTGACTCAGAATTTTTCTCCCTACATAAATAATCAATATTCGCAAATAAGAAAAATTTAAAAAAAAAGAAGAAGAAATTTCAAATTAGAAACTAAAAGTATACATTGAAGATTTTCGTTCAGGCTTGGACTCGAACCCAGGGCCACTCGCTTGGAAGCCTAACACTCTAGCCATTAGTCTATGGGAGCTCTGTCGGTGGGAGTTTTAAATATAATAAAAACAAAAAATGCACCTTGGTAATTGTTTATTTAAACACTTTGAAATCTTCGTGTCGAAAAATTAAACTGACTCAGAATTTTCTTCCCTACATAAATAATCAATAATTGCAAAGGAAAGAAATTGAAAAAAAAAAGAATTTTCAACTTAGAAAAGAAATATATACATTGAAGATATTCGCTCCGGCTGGGACTCGAACCCAGGCCACTCGCTTGGAAGACCAGCGGTCTAGCCATTAGGCTATCGGAGTTCTGTCGAGCGGAGTCTTACTGCCTGACTGATACTGCCTGACTGACAGACTGACTCACTGACTGACTGATACTGACTGACTGACTCACTGACTGACCGAGACTGACTGACTAACTGCCTGACTGACTGAGACTGGACTGACTGACTGACTGACTGACTGACTGACTAACTGACTGACTGAGACTGACTGACTGACTGCTTGACTCTCTGACTGGCTATTTCACTGACTGACTGAATGACTAAATGACTGACTGACACTGACTGACTGACTACTTGACTACCTGACTGACTGCTTGACTGACTAACTGACTGGACAGGACTGACCGACTGACTGACTGACAGACTGACTGAATAAGGATGACTGACAGACTGACTGAATAAGGCTGACTGACTGACTGACTGACAGACTGACTGAATAAGGCTGACCGACTGACTGACTGCCTGACTGACTGACTGAGACTAAATGACTGACTGCTTGACTGACTGGCTGAAGGACTAACTGACTGACTGAGTGACTGACTGACTGACTGAGACTGAATGACTGAGTGCTTGACTGATTGACTGTCAGACTGACTGACTGACTTCGCAAAAGGGAAAAATAAAAAAAAAGAATTATGAAATTAGACAAAAATATTTGCATTTAAGATTTCCTTTCCGGCCGGGACTCGAACCCAGTACCACGCGCTAGGAACCCAACGGTCTAGCCATTAGGCTATCGGTGCTCTGTCGATGGAAGTCTAAAATATAATAAAAACAAAAAATGCACCTAGGTAATTATTGATTCAAACACTTTGAAATTTACAGGTCGAATAATTAAACTGACTCAGAATTTTTCTCCCTACATAAATAATCAATATTCGCAAAAGAGAAAAATTAAAAAAAAAAAGAAGAAGAAATTTCAAATTAGAAACTAAAAGTATACATTGAAGATTTTCGTTCAGGCTGGGACTCGAACCCAGGGCCACTCGCTTGGAAGCCTAACACTCTAGCCATTAGTCTATGGGAGCTCTGTCGGTGGGAGTTTTAAATATAATAAAAACAAAAAATGCACCTTGGTAATTGTTTATTTAAACACTTTGAAATCTTCGTGTCGAAAAATTAAACTGACTCAGAATTTTCTTCCCTACATAAATAATCAATAATTGCAAAGGAAAGAAATTGAAAAAAAAAAGAATTTTCAAATTAGAAAAGAAATATATACATTGAAGATATTCGCTCCGGCTGGGACTCGAACCCAGGCCACTCGCTTGGAAGACCAGCGGTCTAGCCATTAGGCTATCGGAGTTCTGTCGAGCGGAGTCTTACTGCCTGACTGATACTGCCTGACTGACAGACTGACTCACTGACTGACTGATATTGACTGACTGACTCACTGACTGACCGAGACTGACTGACTAACTGCCTGACTGACTGAGACTGGACTGACTGACTGACTGACTGACTGACTAACTGACTGACTGAGACTGACTGACTGACTGCTTGACTCTCTGACTGGCTATTTCACTGACTGACTGAATGACTAAATGACTGACTGACACTGACTGACTGACTGCTTGACTACCTGACTGACTGCTTGACTGACTAACTGACTGGACAGGACTGACCGACTGACTGACTGACAGACTGACTGAATAAGGATGACTGACAGACTGACTGAATAAGGCTGACTGACTGACAGACTGACTGAATAAGGCTGACCGACTGACTGACTGCCTGACTGACTGACTGACTGAATGACTGACTGACTGACTGACCGAGACTGACTGACTGACTGAATGAGACTGGACTGGACTGACTGACTGACTGACTGACTGAGACTGACTGACTGCTTTAGTGACTAACTGACGGCACAGGACTGACCGACTGACTGACTGACTGACTGCCTGACTGACTGAATGACTGACTGACTGAGACTAAATGACTGACTGCTTGACTGACTGGCTGAAGGACTAACTGACTGACTGAGTGACTGACTGACTGGACTGACTGAGTGACTGACTGACTGACTGAGACTGAATGACTGAGTGCTTGACTGATTGACTGTCAGACTGACTGACTGACTTCGCAAAAGGGAAAAATAAAAAAAAAAGAATTATAAAATTAGAAAAAAATATTTGCATTTAAGATTTCCTTTCCGGCCGGGACTCGAACCCAGGGCCACTCGCTTGGAAGCCTAACACTCTAGCCATTAGTCTATGGGAGCTCTGTCGGTGGGAGTTTTAAATATAATAAAAACAAAAAATGCACCTTGGTAATTGTTTATTTAAACACTTTGAAATCTTCGTGTCGAAAAATTAAACTGACTCAGAATTTTCTTCCCTACATAAATAATCAATAATTGTAAAGGAAAGAAATTGAAAAAAAAAAGAATTTTCAAATTAGAAAAGAAATATATACATTGAAGATATTCGCTCCGGCTGGGACTCGAACCCAGGCCACTCGCTTGGAAGACCAGCGGTCTAGCCATTAGGCTATCGGAGTTCTGTCGAGCGGAGTCTTACTGCCTGACTGATACTGCCTGACTGACAGACTGACTCACTGACTGACTGATACTGACTGACTGACTCACTGACTGACCGAGACTGACTGACTAACTGCCTGACTGACTGAGACTGGACTGACTGACTGAATGACTGACTGACTGACTAACTGACTGACTGAGACTGACTGACTGACTGCTTGACTCTCTGACTGACTGCTTGACTGACTAACTGACTGGACAGGACTGACCGACTGACTGACTGACAGACTGACTGAATAAGGATGACTGACAGACTGACTGAATGACTGACTGACTGACAGACTGACTGAATAAGGCTGACCGACTGACTGACTGCCTGACTGACTGACTGACTGAATGACTGACTGACTGACTGACCGAGACTGACTGACTGACTGACTGAGACTGGACTGGACTGACTGACTGACTGACTGACTGAGACTGACTGACTGCTTTAGTGACTAACTGACTGCACAGGACTGACCGACTGACTGACTGACTGACTGCCTGACTGACTGAATGACTGACTGACTGAGACTAAATGACTGACTGCTTGACTGACTGGCTGAAGGAGTAACTGACTGACTGAGTGACTGACTGACTGGACTGACTGAGTGACTGACTGACTGGACTGACTGACTGAGACTGAATGACTGAGTGCCTGACTGATTGACTGTCAGACTGACTGACTGACTTCGCAAAAGGGAAAAATAAAAAAAAAAGAATTATAAAATTAGAAAAAAATATTTGCATTTAAGATTTCCTTTCCGGCCGGGACTCGAACCCAGGGCCACTCGCTTGGAAGCCTAACACTCTAGCCATTAGTCTATGGGAGCTCTGTCGGTGGGAGTTTTAAATATAATAAAAACAAAAAATGCACCTTGGTAATTGTTTATTTAAACACTTTGAAATCTTCGTGTCGAAAAATTAAACTGACTCAGAATTTTCTTCCCTACATAAATAATCAATAATTGCAAAGGAAAGAAATTGAAAAAAAAAAGAATTTTCAAATTAGAAAAGAAATATATACATTGAAGATATTCGCTCCGGCTGGGACTCGAACCCAGGCCACTCGCTTGGAAGACCAGCGGTCTAGCCATTAGGCTATCGGAGTTCTGTCGAGCGGAGTCTTACTGCCTGACTGATACTGCCTGACTGACAGACTGACTCACTGACTGACTGATATTGACTGACTGACTCACTGACTGACCGAGACTGACTGACTAACTGCCTGACTGACTGAGACTGGACTGACTGACTGACTGACTGACTGACTAACTGACTGACTGAGACTGACTGACTGACTGCTTGACTCTCTGACTGGCTATTTCACTGACTGACTGAATGACTAAATGACTGACTGACACTGACTGACTGACTGCTTGACTACCTGACTGACTGCTTGACTGACTAACTGACTGGACAGGACTGACCGACTGACTGACTGACAGACTGACTGAATAAGGATGACTGACAGACTGACTGAATAAGGCTGACTGACTGACAGACTGACTGAATAAGGCTGACCGACTGACTGACTGCCTGACTGACTGACTGACTGAATGACTGACTGACTGACTGACCGAGACTGACTGACTGACTGACTGAGACTGGACTGGACTGACTGACTGACTGACTGACTGAGACTGACTGACTGCTTTAGTGACTAACTGACGGCGCAGGACTGACCGACTGACTGACTGACTGACTGCCTGACTGACTGAATGACTGACTGACTGAGACTAAATGACTGACTGCTTGACTGACTGGCTGAAGGACTAACTGACTGACTGAGTGACTGACTGACTGGACTGACTGAGTGACTGACTGACTGACTGAGACTGAATGACTGAGTGCTTGACTGATTGACTGTCAGACTGACTGACTGACTTCGCAAAAGGGAAAAATAAAAAAAAAAGAATTATAAAATTAGAAAAAAATATTTGCATTTAAGATTTCCTTTCCGGCCGGGACTCGAACCCAGGGCCACTCGCTTGGAAGCCTAACACTCTAGCCATTAGTCTATGGGAGCTCTGTCGGTGGGAGTTTTAAATATAATAAAAACAAAAAATGCACCTTGGTAATTGTTTATTTAAACACTTTGAAATCTTCGTGTCGAAAAATTAAACTGACTCAGAATTTTCTTCCCTACATAAATAATCAATAATTGCAAAGGAAAGAAATTGAAAAAAAAAAGAATTTTCAAATTAGAAAAGAAATATATACATTGAAGATATTCGCTCCGGCTGGGACTCGAACCCAGGCCACTCTCTTGGAAGACCAGCGGTCTAGCCATTAGGCTATCGGAGTTCTGTCGAGCGGAGTCTTACTGCCTGACTGATACTGCCTGACTGACAGACTGACTCACTGACTGACTGATACTGACTGACTGACTCACTGACTGACCGAGACTGACTGACTGACTGCCTGACTTTTTTGTTTTTATTATATTTAAAACTCCCACCGACAGAGCTCCCATAGACTAATGGCTAGAGTGTTAGGCTTCCAAGCGAGTGGCCCTGGGTTCGAGTCCCAGCCTGAACGAAAATCTTCAATGTATACTTTTAGTTTCTAATTTGAAATTTCTTCTTCTTTTTTTTTTAATTTTTCTCTTTTGCGAATATTGATTATTTATGTAGGGAGAAAAATTCCGAGTCAGTTTAATTATTCGACCTGTAAATTTCAAAGTGTTTGAATCAATAATTACCAAGGTGCATTTTTTGTTTTTATTATATTTAAGACTTCCATCGACAGAGCTCCGATAGCCTAATGGCTAGACCTTTGGGTTCCTAGCGCGTGGTACTGGGTTCGAGTCCAGGCTGGAAAGGAAATCTTAAATGCAAATATTTTTTTCTAATTTTATAATTCTTTTTTTTTATTTTTCCCTTTTGCGAAGTCAGTCAGTCAGTCTGACAGTCAATCAGTCAAGCACTCAGTCATTCAGTCTCAGTCAGTCAGTCCAGTCAGTCAGTCACTCAGTCAGTCAGTTAGTCCTTCAGCCAGTCAGTCAAGCAGTCAGTCATTTAGTCTCAGTCAGTCAGTCATTCAGTCAGTCAGTCAGTCAGGCAGTCAGTCAGTCAGTCAGTCGGTTAGTCCTGTGCAGATACTGACTGATACTGCCTGACTGACAGACTGACTCACTGACTGACTGATATTGACTGACTGACTCACTGACTGACCGAGACTGACTGACTAACTGCCTGACTGACTGAGACTGGACTGACTGACTGACTGACTGACTGAGACTGACTGACTGACTGCTTGACTCTCTGACTGGCTATTTCACTGACTGACTGAATGACTAAATGACTGACTGACACTGACTGACTGACTGCTTGACTACCTGACTGACTGCTTGACTGACTAACTGACTGGACAGGACTGACCGACTGACTGACTGACAGACTGACTGAATAAGGATGACTGACAGACTGACTGAATAAGGCTGACTGACTGACTGACTGACAGACTGACTGAATAAGTCTGACCGACTGACTGACTGCCTGACTGACTGACTGACTGAATGACTGACTGACTGACTGACCGAGACTGACTGACTGACTGACTGAGACTGGACTGGACTGACTGACTGACTGAGACTGACTGACTGCTTTAGTGACTAACTGACTGCACAGGACTGACCGACTGACTGACTGACTGACTGCCTGACTGACTGACTGACTGAATGACTGACTGACTGAGACTAAATGACTGACTGCTTGACTGACTGGCTGAAGGATTAACTGACTGACTGAGTGACTGACTGACTGGACTGACTGACTGAGACTGAATGACTGAGTGCTTGACTGATTGACTGTCAGACTGACTGACTGACTTCGCAAAAGGGAAAAATAAAAAAAAAATTATAAAATTAGAAAAAAATATTTGCATTCAAGATTTCCTTTCCGGCCGGGACTCGAACCCAGTACCACGCGCTAGGAACCCAACGGTCTAGCCATTAGGCTATCGGAGCTCTGTCGATGGAAGTCTTAAATATAATAAAAACAAAAAATGCACCTTGGTAATTATTGATTCAAACACTTTGAAATTTACAGGTCGAATAATTAAACTGACTCAGAATTTTTCTCCCTACATAAATAATCAATATTCGCAAAAGAGAAAAATTGAAAAAAAAAGAAGAAGAAATTTCAAATTAGAAACTAAAAGTATACATTGAAGATTTTCGTTCAGGATGGGACTCGAACCCAGGGCCACTCGCTTGGAAGCCTAACACTCTAGCCATTAGTCTATGGGAGCTCTGTCGGTGGGAGTTTTAAATATAATAAAAACAAAAAATGCACCTTGGTAATTGTTTATTTAAACACTTTGAAATCTTCGTGTCGAAAAATTAAACTGACTCAGAATTTTCTTCCCTACATAAATAATCAATCATTGCAAAGGAAAGAAATTGAAAAAAAAAAAAGAATTTTCAAATTAGAAAAGAAATATATACATTGAAGATATTCGCTCCGGCTGGGACTCGAACCAGGCCACTCGCTTGGAAGACCAGCCGTCTAGCCATTAGGCTATCGGAGTTCTGTCGAGCGGAGTCTTACTGCCTGACTGATACTGCCTGACTGATACTGCCTGACTGACAGACTGACTCACTGACTGACTGATACTGACTGACTGACTCACTGACTGACCGAGACTGACTGACTAACTGCCTGACTGACTGAGACTGGACTGACTGACTGACTGACTGACTAACTGACTGACTGAGACTGACTGACTGACTGCTTGACTCTCTGACTGGCTATTTCACTGACTGACTGAATGACTAAATGACTGACTGACACTGACTGACTAACTGCTTGACTACCTGACTGACTGCTTGACTGACTAACTGACTGGACAGGACTGACCGACTGACTGACTGACAGACTAACTGAATAAGGATGACTGACAGACTGACTGAATAAGGCTGACTGACTGACTGACTGACAGACTGACTGAATAAGGCTGACCGACTGACAGACTGACTGAATAAGGCTGACCGACTGACTGACTGCCTGACTGACTGACTGACTGAATGACTGACTGACTGACTGACTGAGACTGGACTGGACTGACTGACTGACTGACTGACTGAGACTGACTGACTGCTTTAGTGACTAACTGACTGCACAGGGCTGACCGACTGACTGACTGACTGACTGCCTGACTGACTGACTGACTGAATGACTGACTGACTGAGACTAAATGACTGACTGCTTGACTGACTGGCTGAAGGACTAACTGACTGACTGAGTGACTGACTGACTGGACTGACTGACTGAGACTGAATGACTGAGTGCTTGACTGATTGACTGTCAGACTGACTGACTGACTTCGCAAAAGGGAAAAATAAAAAAAAAAAGAATTATAAAATTAGAAAAAAATATTTGCATTTAAGATTTCCTTTCCGGCCGGGACTCGAACCCAGTACCACGCGCTAGGAACCCAACGGTCTAGCCATTAGGCTATCGGAGCTCTGTCGATGGAAGTCTTAAATATAATAAAAACAAAAAATGCACCTTGGTAATTATTGATTCAAACACTTTGAAATTTACAGGTCGAATAATTAAACTGACTCAGAATTTTTCTCCCTACATAAATAATCAATATTCGCAAAAGAGAAAAATTAAAAAAAAAGAAGAAGAAATTTCAAATTAGAAACTAAAAGTATACATTGAAGATTTTCGTTCAGGCTGGGACTCGAACCCAGGGCCACTCGCTTGGAAGCCTAACACTCTAGCCATTAGTCTATGGGAGCACTGTCGGTGGGAGTTTTAAATATAATAAAAACAAAAAATGCACCTTGGTAATTGTTTATTTAAACACTTTGAAATCTTCGTGTCGAAAAATTAAACTGACTCAGAATTTTCTTCCCTACATAAATAATCAATAATTGCAAAGGAAAGAAATTGAAAAAAAAAGAATTTTCAAATTAGAAAAGAAATATATACATTGAAGATATTCGCTCCGGCTGGGACTCGAACCCATGCCACTCGCTTGGAAGACCAGCGGTCTAGCCATTAGGCTATCGGAGTTCTGTCGAGCGGAGTCTTACTGCCTGACTGAGACTGCCTGACTGACAGACAGACCCACTGACTGACTGATACTGACTGACTGACTCACTGACTGACCGAGACTGACTGACTAACTGCCTGACTGACTGAGACTGGACTGACTGACTGACTGACTGACTGACTGACTAACTGAGACTGACTGACTGACTGCTTGACTCTCTGACTGGCTATTTCACAGACTGACTGAATGACTAAATGACTGACTGACACTGACTGACTGACTGCTTGACTACCTGACTGACTGCTTGACTGACTAACTGACTGGACAGGACTGACCGACTGACTGACTGACAGACTGACTGAATAAGGATGACTGACAGACTGACTGAATAAGGCTGACTGACTGACTGACTGACAGACTGACTGAATAAGGCTGACCGACTGACTGACTGCCTGACTGACTGACTGACTGACTGAATGACTGACTGATTGACTGACCGAGACTGACTCACTGACTGACTGAGACTGGACTGGACTGACTGACTGACTGACTGACTGAGACTGACTGACTGATTTAGTGACTAACTGACTGCACAGGACTGACCGACTGACTGACTGACTGACTGCCTGACTGACTGACTGACTGAATGACTGACTGACTGAGACTAAATGACTGACTGCTTGACTGACTGGCTGAAGGACTAACACACTGACTGAGTGACTGACTGACTGGACTGACTGACTGAGACTGAATGACTGAGTGCTTGACTGATTGACTGTCAGACTGACTTACTGACTTCGCAAAAGGGAAAAATAAAAAAAAAGAATTATAAAATTAGAAAAAAATATTTGCATTTAAGATTTCCTTTCCAGCCTGGACTCGAACCCAGTACCACGCGCTAGGAACCCAACGGTCTAGCCATTAGGCTATCGGAGCTCTGTTGATGGAAGTCTTAAATATAATAAAAACAAAAAATGCACCTTGGTAATTATTGATTCAAACACTTTGAAATTTACAGGTCGAATAATTAAACTGACTCAGAATTTTTCTCCCTACATAAATAATCAATATTCGCAAAAGAGAAAAATTAAAAAAAAAAGAAGAAGAAATTTCAAATTAGAAACTAAAAGTATACATTGAAGATTTTCGTTCAGGCTGGGACTCGAACCCAGGGCCACTCGCTTGGAAGCCTAACACTCTAGCCATTAGTCTATGGGAGCTCTGTCGGTGGGAGTTTTAAATATAATAAAAACAAAAAATGCACCCTGGTAATTGTTTATTTAAACACTTTGAAATCTTCGTGTCGAAAAATTAAACTGACTCAGAATTTTCTTCCCTACATAAATAATCAATAATTGTAAAGGAAAGAAATTGAAAAAAAAAGGAATTTTCAAATTAGAAAAGAAATATATACATTGAAGATATTCGCTCCGGCTGGGACTCGAACCCAGGCCACTCGCTTGGAAGACCAGCGGTCTAGCCATTAGGCTATCGGAGTTCTGTCGAGCGGAGTCTTACTGCCTGACTGATACTGCCTGACTGACAGACTGACTCACTGACTGACTGATACTGACTGACTGACTCACTGACTGACCGAGACTGACTGACTAACTGCCTGACTGACTGAGACTGGACTGACTGACTGACTGACTGACTGACTGACTGACTGCTTGACTCTCTGACTGGCTATTTCACTGACTGACTGAATGACTAAATGACTGACTGACACTGACTGACTGACTGCTTGACTACCTGACTGACTGCTTGACTGACTAACTGACTGGACAGGACTGACCGACTGACTGACTGACAGACTGACTGAATAAGGATGACTGACAGACTGACTGAATAAGGCTGACTGACTGACTGACTGACAGACTGACTGAATAAGGCTGACCGACTGACTGACTGCCTGACTGACTGACTGACTGAATGACTGACTGACTGACTGACCGAGACTGACTGACTGACTGACTGAGACTGGACTGGACTGACTGACTGACTGAGACTGACTGACTGCTTTAGTGACTAACTGACTGCACAGGACTGACCGACTGACTGACTGACTGACTGCCTGACTGACTGACTGACTGAATGACTGACTGACTGAGACTAAATGACTGACTGCTTGACTGACTGGCTGAAGGATTAACTGACTGACTGAGTGACTGACTGACTGGACTGACTGACTGAGACTGAATGACTGAGTGCTTGACTGATTGACTGTCAGACTGACTGACTGACTTCGCAAAAGGGAAAAATAAAAAAAAAGAATTATAAAATTAGAAAAAAATATTTGCATTTAAGATTTCCTTTCCGGCCGGGACTCGAACCCAGTACCACGCGCTAGGAACCCAACGGTCTAGCCATTAGGCTATCGGAGCTCTGTCGATGGAAGTCTTAAATATAATAAAAACAAAAAATGCACCTTGGTAATTATTGATTCAAACACTTTGAAATTTACAGGTCGAATAATTAAACTGACTCAGAATTTTTCTCCCTACATAAATAATCAATATTCGCAAAAGAGAAAAATTGAAAAAAAAAGAAGAAGAAATTTCAAATTAGAAACTAAAAGTATACATTGAAGATTTTCGTTCAGGCTGGGACTCGAACCCAGGGCCACTCGCTTGGAAGCCTAACACTCTAGCCATTAGTCTATGGGAGCTCTGTCGGTGGGAGTTTTAAATATAATAAAAACAAAAAATGCACCTTGGTAATTGTTTATTTAAACACTTTGAAATCTTCGTGTCGAAAAATTAAACTGACTCAGAATTTTCTTCCCTACATAAATAATCAATAATTGCAAAGGAAAGAAATTGAAAAAAAAAAGAATTTTCAAATTAGAAAAGAAATATATACATTGAAGATATTCGCTCCGGCTGGGACTCGAACCAGGCCACTCGCTTGGAAGACCAGCCGTCTAGCCATTAGGCTATCGGAGTTCTGTCGAGCGGAGTCTTACTGCCTGACTGATACTACCTGACTGACAGACTGACTCACTGACTGACTGATACTGACTGACTGACTCACTGACTGACCGAGACTGACTGACTAACTGCCTGACTGACTGAGACAGCACTGACTGACTGACTAACTGACTGACTGAGACTGACTGACTGACTGCTTGACTCTCTGACTGGCTATTTCACTGACTGACTGAATGACTAAATGACTGACTGACACTGACTGACTGACTGCTTGACTACCTGACTGACTGCTTGACTGACTAACTGACTGGACAGGACTGACCGACTGACTGACTGACAGACTGACTGAATAAGGATGACTGACAGACTGACTGAATAAGGCTGACTGACTGACTGACTGACAGACTGACTGAATAAGGCTGACCGACTGACAGACTGACTGAATAAGGCTGACCGACTGACTGACTGCCTGACTGACTGACTGACTGAATGACTGACTGACTGACTGACTGAGACTGGACTGGACTGACTGACTGACTGACTGACTGAGACTGACTGACTGCTTTAGTGACTAACTGACTGCACAGGGCTGACCGACTGACTGACTGACTGCCTGACTGACTGACTGACTGAATGACTGACTGACTGAGACTAAATGACTGACTGCTTGACTGACTGGCTGAAGGACTAACTGACTGACTGAGTGACTGACTGACTGGACTGACTGACTGAGACTGAATGACTGAGTGCTTGACTGATTGACTGTCAGACTGACTGACTGACTTCGCAAAAGGGAAAAATAAAAAAAAAAAAGAATTATAAAATTAGAAAAAAATATTTGCATTTAAGATTTCCTTTCCGGCCGGGACTCGAACCCAGTACCACGCGCTAGGAACCCAACGGTCTAGCCATTAGGCTATCGGAGCTCTGTCGATGGAAGTCTTAAATATAATAAAAACAAAAAATGCACCTTGGTAATTATTGATTCAAACACTTTGAAATTTACAGGTCGAATAATTAAACTGACTCAGAATTTTTCTCCCTACATAAATAATCAATATTCGCAAAAGAGAAAAATTAAAAAAAAAGAAGAAGAAATTTCAAATTAGAAAATAAAAGTATACATTGAAGATTTTCGTTCAGGCTGGGACTCGAACCCAGGGCCACTCGCTTGGAAGCCTAACACTCTAGCCATTAGTCTATGGGAGCACTGTCGGTGGGAGTTTTAAATATAATAAAAACAAAAAATGCACCTTGGTAATTGTTTATTTAAACACTTTGAAATCTTCGTGTCGAAAAATTAAACTGACTCAGAATTTTCTTCCCTACATAAATAATCAATAATTGCAAAGGAAAGAAATTGAAAAAAAAAAGAATTTTCAAATTAGAAAAGAAATATATACATTGAAGATATTCGCTCCGGCTGGGACTCGAACCCAGGCCACTCGCTTGGAAGACCAGCGGTCTAGCCATTAGGCTATCGGAGTTCTGTCGAGCGGAGTCTTACTGCCTGACTGAGACTGCCTGACTGACAGACTGACTCACTGACTGACTGATACTGACTGACTGACTCACTGACTGACCGAGACTGACTGACTAACTGCCTGACTGACTGAGACTGGACTGACTGACTGACTGACTGACTGACTGACTAACTGACTGACTGAGACTGACTGACTGACTGCTTGACTCTCTGACTGGCTATTTCACAGACTGACTGAATGACTAAATGACTGACTGACACTGACTGACTGACTGCTTGACTACCTGACTGACTGCTTGACTGACTAACTGACTGGACAGGACTGACCGACTGACTGACTGACAGACTGACTGAATAAGGATGACTGACAGACTGACTGAATAAGGCTGACTGACTGACTGACTGACAGACTGACTGAATAAGGCTGACCGACTGACTGACTGCCTGACTGACTGACTGACTGAATGACTGACTGATTGACTGACCGAGACTGACTCACTGACTGACTGAGACTGGACTGGACTGACTGACTGACTGACTGACTGAGACTGACTGACTGATTTAGTGACTAACTGACTGCACAGGACTGACCGACTGACTGACTGACTGACTGCCTGACTGACTGACTGACTGAATGACTGACTGACTGAGACTAAATGACTGACTGCTTGACTGACTGGCTGAAGGACTAACTGACTGACTGAGTGACTGACTGACTGGACTGACTGACTGAGACTGAATGACTGAGTGCTTGACTGATTGACTGTCAGACTGACTGACTGACTTCGCAAAAGGGAAAAATAAAAAAAAAAGAATTATAAAATTAGAAAAAAATATTTGCATTTAAGATTTCCTTTCCGGCCGGGACTCGAACCCAGTACCACGTGCTAGGAACCCAACGGTCTAGCCATTAGGCTATCGGAGCTCTGTCGATGGAAGTCTTAAATATAATAAAAACAAAAAATGCACCTTGGTAATTATTGATTCAAACACTTTGAAATTTACAGGTCGAATAATTATACTGATTTAGAATTTTTCTCCCTACATAAATAATCAATATTCGCAAAAGAGAAAAATTAAAAAAAAAGGAGAAGAAATTTCAAATTAGAAACTAAAAGTATACATTGAAGATTTTCGTTCAGGCTGGGACTCGAACCCAGGGCCACTCGCTTGGAAGCCTAACACTCTAGCCATTAGTCTATGGGAGCTCTGTCGGTGGGAGTTTTAAATATAATAAAAACAAAAAATGCACCTTGGTAATTGTTTATTTAAACACTTTGAAATCTTCGTGTCGAAAAATTAAACTGACTCAGAATTTTCTTCCCTACATAAATAATCAATAATTGCAAAGGAAAGAAATTGAAAAAAAAAAGAATTTTTAAATTAGAAAAGAAATATATGCCTTGAAGATATTCGCTCCGGCTGGGACTCGAACCCAGGCCACTCGCTTGGAAGACCAGCGGTCTAGCCATTAGGCTATCGGAGTTCTGTCGAGCGGAGTCTTACTGCCTGACTGATACTGCCTGACTGACAGACTGACTCACTGACTGACTGATACTGACTGACTCACTGACTGACCGAGACTGACTGACTAACTGCCTGACTGACTGAGACTGGACTGACTGACTGACTGACTGACTGACTAACTGACTGACTGAGACTGACTGACTGACTGCTTGACTCTCTGACTGGCTATTTCACTGACTGACTGAATGACTAAATGACTGACTGACACTGACTGACTGACTGCTTGACTACCTGACTGACTGCTTGACTGACTAACTGACTGGACAGGACTGACCGACTGACTGACTGACAGACTGACTGAATAAGGATGACTGACAGACTGACTGAATGAGGCTGACTGACTGACTGACTGACAGACTGACTGAATAAGGCTGACCGACTGACTGACTGCCTGACTGACTGACTGACTGAATGACTGACTGACTGAGTGACCGAGACTGACTGACTGACTGACTGAGACTGGACTGGACTGACTGACTGACTGAGACTGACTGACTGCTTTAGTGACTAACTGACTGCACAGGACTGACCGACTGACTGACTGACTGACTGCCTGACTGACTGACTGACTGAATGACTGACTGACTGAGACTAAATGACTGACTGCTTGACTGACTGGCTGAAGGACTAACTGACTGACTGAGTGACTGACTGACTGGACTGACTGACTGAGACTGAATGACTGAGTGCTTGACTGATTGACTCTCAGACTGACTGACTGACTTCGCAAAAGGGAAAAATAAAAAAAAAAGAATTATAAAATTAGAAAAAAATATTTGCATTTAAGATTTCCTTTCCGGCCGGGGCTCGAACCCAGTACCACGTGCTAGGAACCCAACGGTCTAGCCATTAGGCTGTCGGAGCTCTGTCGATGGAAGTCTTAAATATAATAAAAACAAAAAATGCACCTTGGTAATTATTGATTCAAACACTTTGAAATTTACAGGTCGAATAATTAAACTGACTCAGAATTTTTCTCCCTACATAAATAATCAATATTCGCAAAAGAGAAAAATTAAAAAAAAAAAGAAGAAGAAATTTCAAATTAGAAACTAAAAGTATACATTGAAGATTTTCGTTCAGGCTGGGACTCGAACCCAGGGCCACTCGCTTGGAAGCCTAACACTCTAGCCATTAGTCTATGGGAGCTCTGTCGGTGGGAGTTTTAAATATAATAAAAACAAAAAATGCACCTTGGTAATTGTTTATTTAAACACTTTGAAATCTTCGTGTCGAAAAATTAAACTGACTCAGAATTTTCTTCCCTACATAAATAATCAATAATTGCAAAGGAAAGAAATTGAAAAAAAAAAAGAATTTTTAAATTAGAAAAGAAATATATACATTGAAGATATTCGCTCCGGCTGGGACTCGAACCCAGGCCACTCGCTTGGAAGACCAGCGGTCTAGCCATTAGGCTATCGGAGTTCTGTCGAGCGGAGTCTTACTGCCTGACTGATACTGCCTGACTGACAGACTGACTCACTGACTGACTGATACTGACTGACTGACTCACTGACTCACTGACTGACCGAGACTGACTGGCTAACTGCCTGACTGACTGAGACTGGACTGACTGACTGACTGACTGACTGACTGACTAACTGACTGACTGAGACTGACTGACTGACTGCTTGACTCTCTGACTGGCTATTTCACTGACTGACTGAATGACTAAATGACTGACTGACACTGACTGACTGACTGCTTGACTACCTGACTGACTAACTGACTGGACAGGACTGACTGACTGACTGACTGACAGACTGACTGAATAAGGCTGACCGACTGACTGAATAAGGCTGACCGACTGACTGACTGCCTGACTGACTGACTGACTGAATGACTGACTGACTGACCGAGACTGACTGACTGACTGACTGAGACTGGACTGGACTGACTGACTGACTGACTGACTGAGACTGACTGACTGCTTTAGTGACTAACTGACTGCACAGGACTGACCGACTGACTGACTGACTGACTGCCTGACTGACTGACTGACTGCCTGACTGACTGACTGACTGAATGACTGACTGACTGACTGACTGACTAACTGACTGACTGAGACTGACTGACTGACTGCTTGACTCTCTGACTGGCTATTTCACAGACTGACTGAATGACTAAATGACTGACTGACACTGACTGACTGACTGCTTGACTACCTGACTGACTGCTTGACTGACTAACTGACTGGACAGGACTGACCGACTGACTGACTGACAGACTGACTGAATAAGGATGACTGACAGACTGACTGAATAAGGCTGACTGACTGACTGACTGACAGACTGACTGAATAAGGCTGACCGACTGACTGACTGCCTGACTGACTGACTGACTGAATGACTGACTGATTGACTGACCGAGACTGACTCACTGACTGACTGAGACTGGACTGGACTGACTGACTGACTGACTGACTGAGACTGACTGACTGATTTAGTGACTAACTGACTGCACAGGACTGACCGACTGACTGACTGACTGACTGCCTGACTGACTGACTGACTGAATGACTGACTGACTGAGACTAAATGACTGACTGCTTGACTGACTGGCTGAAGGACTAACTGACTGACTGAGTGACTGACTGACTGGACTGACTGACTGAGACTGAATGACTGAGTGCTTGACTGATTGACTGTCAGACTGACTGACTGACTTCGCAAAAGGGAAAAATAAAAAAAAAAGAATTATAAAATTAGAAAAAAATATTTGCATTTAAGATTTCCTTTCCGGCCGGGACTCGAACCCAGTGCCACGTGCTAGGAACCCAACGGTCTAGCCATTAGGCTATCGGAGCTCTGTCGATGGAAGTCTTAAATATAATAAAAACAAAAAATGCACCTTGGTAATTATTGATTCAAACACTTTGAAATTTACAGGTCGAATAATTATACTGATTTAGAATTTTTCTCCCTACATAAATAATCAATATTCGCAAAAGAGAAAAATTAAAAAAAAAGGAGAAGAAATTTCAAATTAGAAACTAAAAGTATACATTGAAGATTTTCGTTCAGGCTGGGACTCGAACCCAGGGCCACTCGCTTGGAAGCCTAACACTCTAGCCATTAGTCTATGGGAGCTCTGTCGGTGGGAGTTTTAAATATAATAAAAACAAAAAATGCACCTTGGTAATTGTTTATTTAAACACTTTGAAATCTTCGTGTCGAAAAATTAAACTGACTCAGAATTTTCTTCCCTACATAAATAATCAATAATTGCAAAGGAAAGAAATTGAAAAAAAAAAGAATTTTTAAATTAGAAAAGAAATATATGCCTTGAAGATATTCGCTCCGGCTGGGACTCGAACCCAGGCCACTCGCTTGGAAGACCAGCGGTCTAGCCATTAGGCTATCGGAGTTCTGTCGAGCGGAGTCTTACTGCCTGACTGATACTGCCTGACTGACAGACTGACTCACTGACTGACTGATACTGACTGACTCACTGACTGACCGAGACTGACTGACTAACTGCCTGACTGACTGAGACTGGACTGACTGACTGACTGACTGACTGACTAACTGACTGACTGAGACTGACTGACTGACTGCTTGACTCTCTGACTGGCTATTTCACTGACTGACTGAATGACTAAATGACTGACTGACACTGACTGACTGACTGCTTGACTACCTGACTGACTGCTTGACTGACTAACTGACTGGACAGGACTGACCGACTGACTGACTGACAGACTGACTGAATAAGGATGACTGACAGACTGACTGAATGAGGCTGACTGACTGACTGACTGACAGACCGACTGAATAAGGCTGACCGACTGACTGACTGCCTGACTGACTGACTGACTGAATGACTGACTGACTGAGTGACCGAGACTGACTGACTGACTGACTGAGACTGGACTGGACTGACTGACTGACTGAGACTGACTGACTGCTTTAGTGACTAACTGACTGCACAGGACTGACCGACTGACTGACTGACTGACTGCCTGACTGACTGACTGACTGAATGACTGACTGACTGAGACTAAATGACTGACTGCTTGACTGACTGGCTGAAGGACTAACTGACTGACTGAGTGACTGACTGACTGGACTGACTGACTGAGACTGAATGACTGAGTGCTTGACTGATTGACTCTCAGACTGACTGACTGACTTCGCAAAAGGGAAAAATAAAAAAAAAAGAATTATAAAATTAGAAAAAAATATTTGCATTTAAGATTTCCTTTCCGGCCGGGACTCGAACCCAGTACCACGTGCTAGGAACCCAACGGTCTAGCCATTAGGCTGTCGGAGCTCTGTCGATGGAAGTCTTAAATATAATAAAAACAAAAAATGCACCTTGGTAATTATTGATTCAAACACTTTGAAATTTACAGGTCGAATAATTAAACTGACTCAGAATTTTTCTCCCTACATAAATAATCAATATTCGCAAAAGAGAAAAATTAAAAAAAAAAGAAGAAGAAATTTCAAATTAGAAACTAAAAGTATACATTGAAGATTTTCGTTCAGGCTGGGACTCGAACCCAGGGCCACTCGCTTGGAAGCCTAACACTCTAGCCATTAGTCTATGGGAGCTCTGTCGGTGGGAGTTTTAAATATAATAAAAACAAAAAATGCACCTTGGTAATTGTTTATTTAAACACTTTGAAATCTTCGTGTCGAAAAATTAAACTGACTCAGAATTTTCTTCCCTACATAAATAATCAATAATTGCAAAGGAAAGAAATTGAAAAAAAAAAAGAATTTTTAAATTAGAAAAGAAATATATACATTGAAGATATTCGCTCCGGCTGGGACTCGAACCCAGGCCACTCGCTTGGAAGACCAGCGGTCTAGCCATTAGGCTATCGGAGTTCTGTCGAGCGGAGTCTTACTGCCTGACTGATACTGCCTGACTGACAGACTGACTCACTGACTGACTGATACTGACTGACTGACTCACTGACTCACTGACTGACCGAGACTGACTGGCTAACTGCCTGACTGACTGAGACTGGACTGACTGACTGACTGACTGACTGACTGACTAACTGACTGACTGAGACTGACTGACTGACTGCTTGACTCTCTGACTGGCTATTTCACTGACTGACTGAATGACTAAATGACTGACTGACACTGACTGACTGACTGCTTGACTACCTGACTGACTAACTGACTGGACAGGACTGACTGACTGACTGACTGACAGACTGACTGAATAAGGCTGACCGACTGACTGAATAAGGCTGACCGACTGACTGACTGCCTGACTGACTGACTGACTGAATGACTGACTGACTGACCGAGACTGACTGACTGACTGACTGAGACTGGACTGGACTGACTGACTGACTGACTGACTGAGACTGACTGACTGCTTTAGTGACTAACTGACTGCACAGGACTGACCGACTGACTGACTGACTGACTGCCTGACTGACTGACTGACTGCCTGACTGACTGACTGACTGAATGACTGACTGACTGAGACTAAATGACTGACTGCTTGACTGACTGGCTGAAGGACTAACTGACTGACTGAGTGACTGACTGACTGGACTGACTGACTGAGACTGAATGACTGAGTGCTTGACTGTCAGACTGACTGACTGACTTCGCAAAAGGGAAAAATAAAAAAAAAAGAAATATAAAATTAGAAAAAAATATTTGCATTTAAGATTTCCTTTCCGGCTGGGATTTGAACCCAGGGCGACACTCATGGAAGCCCAACGCTCTCGCCAATATACTATCGGATCTCTGTTGATCGGTGTCTTAATTATAATAAAAACAAAAAATGCACCTTAGTAATTATTGATCTAAAATCTTTGAAATCTAAAGGTCGAATGATTAAACTGACTCAGAATTTTCTTCCGTACATAAATAATCCATATTTGCAAAAGAAAGAAATTGAAAAAAAAAAAGAATCTTCAAATTAGAAGAGAAATATATACTTGGAAGATTTTCGTTCCGGCCGGGACTCGAACCCAGTACCACGCGCTTGGAACCCAACGGTCTAGCCATTAGGCTATCGGAGCTCTGTCGATGGAAGTCTTAAATATAATAAAAACAAAAAATGCACCTTGGTAATTATTGATTCAAACACTTTGAAATTTACAGGTCGAATAATTATACTGATTTAGAATTTTTCTCCCTACATAAATAATCAATATTCGCAAAAGAGAAAAATTAAAAAAAAAGGAGAAGAAATTTCAAATTAGAAACTAAAAGTATACATTGAAGATTTTCGTTCAGGCTGGGACTCGAACCCAGGGCCACTCGCTTGGAAGCCTAACACTCTAGCCATTAGTCTATGGGAGCTCTGTCGGTGGGAGTTTTAAATATAATAAAAACAAAAAATGCACCTTGGTAATTGTTTATTTAAACACTTTGAAATCTTCGTGTCGAAAAATTAAACTGACTCAGAATTTTCTTCCCTACATAAATAATCAATAATTGCAAAGGAAAGAAATTGAAAAAAAAAAGAATTTTTAAATTAGAAAAGAAATATATGCCTTGAAGATATTCGCTCCGGCTGGGACTCGAACCCAGGCCACTCGCTTGGAAGACCAGCGGTCTAGCCATTAGGCTATCGGAGTTCTGTCGAGCGGAGTCTTACTGCCTGACTGATACTGCCTGACTGACAGACTGACTCACTGACTGACTGATACTGACTGACTCACTGACTGACCGAGACTGACTGACTAACTGCCTGACTGACTGAGACTGGACTGACTGACTGACTGACTGACTGACTAACTGACTGACTGAGACTGACTGACTGACTGCTTGACTCTCTGACTGGCTATTTCACTGACTGACTGAATGACTAAATGACTGACTGACACTGACTGACTGACTGCTTGACTACCTGACTGACTGCTTGACTGACTAACTGACTGGACAGGACTGACCGACTGACTGACTGACAGACTGACTGAATAAGGATGACTGACAGACTGACTGAATGAGGCTGACTGACTGACTGACTGACAGACTGACTGAATAAGGCTGACCGACTGACTGACTGCCTGACTGACTGACTGACTGAATGACTGACTGACTGAGTGACCGAGACTGACTGACTGACTGACTGAGACTGGACTGGACTGACTGACTGACTGAGACTGACTGACTGCTTTAGTGACTAACTGACTGCACAGGACTGACCGACTGACTGACTGACTGACTGCCTGACTGACTGACTGACTGACTGACTGACTGACTGAGACTAAATGACTGACTGCTTGACTGACTGGCTGAAGGACTAACTGACTGACTGAGTGACTGACTGACTGGACTGACTGACTGAGACTGAATGACTGAGTGCTTGACTGATTGACTCTCAGACTGACTGACTGACTTCGCAAAAGGGAAAAATAAAAAAAAAAGAATTATAAAATTAGAAAAAAATATTTGCATTTAAGATTTCCTTTCCGGCCGGGACTCGAACCCAGTACCACGTGCTAGGAACCCAACGGTCTAGCCATTAGGCTGTCGGAGCTCTGTCGATGGAAGTCTTAAATATAATAAAAACAAAAAATGCACCTTGGTAATTATTGATTCAAACACTTTGAAATTTACAGGTCGAATAATTAAACTGACTCAGAATTTTTCTCCCTACATAAATAATCAATATTCGCAAAAGAGAAAAATTAAAAAAAAAAGAAGAAGAAATTTCAAATTAGAAACTAAAAGTATACATTGAAGATTTTCGTTCAGGCTGGGACTCGAACCCAGGGCCACTCGCTTGGAAGCCTAACACTCTAGCCATTAGTCTATGGGAGCTCTGTCGGTGGGAGTTTTAAATATAATAAAAACAAAAAATGCACCTTGGTAATTGTTTATTTAAACACTTTGAAATCTTCGTGTCGAAAAATTAAACTGACTCAGAATTTTCTTCCCTACATAAATAATCAATAATTGCAAAGGAAAGAAATTGAAAAAAAAAAGAATTTTTAAATTAGAAAAGAAATATATACATTGAAGATATTCGCTCCGGCTGGGACTCGAACCCAGGCCACTCGCTTGGAAGACCAGCGGTCTAGCCATTAGGCTATCGGAGTTCTGTCGAGCGGAGTCTTACTGCCTGACTGATACTGCCTGACTGACAGACTGACTCACTGACTGACTGATACTGACTGACTGACTCACTGACTCACTGACTGACCGAGACTGACTGGCTAACTGCCTGACTGACTGAGACTGGACTGACTGACTGACTGACTGACTGACTGACTAACTGACTGACTGAGACTGACTGACTGACTGCTTGACTCTCTGACTGGCTATTTCACTGACTGACTGAATGACTAAATGACTGACTGACACTGACTGACTGACTGCTTGACTACCTGACTGACTAACTGACTGGACAGGACTGACTGACTGACTGACTGACAGACTGACTGAATAAGGCTGACCGACTGACTGAATAAGGCTGACCGACTGACTGACTGCCTGACTGACTGACTGACTGAATGACTGACTGACTGACCGAGACTGACTGACTGACTGACTGAGACTGGACTGGACTGACTGACTGACTGACTGACTGAGACTGACTGACTGCTTTAGTGACTAACTGACTGCACAGGACTGACCGACTGACTGACTGACTGACTGCCTGACTGACTGACTGACTGCCTGACTGACTGACTGACTGAATGACTGACTGACTGACTGACTGACTAACTGACTGACTGAGACTGACTGACTGACTGCTTGACTCTCTGACTGGCTATTTCACAGACTGACTGAATGACTAAATGACTGACTGACACTGACTGACTGACTGCTTGACTACCTGACTGACTGCTTGACTGACTAACTGACTGGACAGGACTGACCGACTGACTGACTGACAGACTGACTGAATAAGGATGACTGACAGACTGACTGAATAAGGCTGACTGACTGACTGACTGACAGACTGACTGAATAAGGCTGACCGACTGACTGACTGCCTGACTGACTGACTGACTGAATGACTGACTGATTGACTGACCGAGACTGACTCACTGACTGACTGAGACTGGACTGGACTGACTGACTGACTGACTGACTGAGACTGACTGACTGATTTAGTGACTAACTGACTGCACAGGACTGACCGACTGACTGACTGACTGACTGCCTGACTGACTGACTGACTGAATGACTGACTGACTGAGACTAAATGACTGACTGCTTGACTGACTGGCTGAAGGACTAACTGACTGACTGAGTGACTGACTGACTGGACTGACTGACTGAGACTGAATGACTGAGTGCTTGACTGATTGACTGTCAGACTGACTGACTGACTTCGCAAAAGGGAAAAATAAAAAAAAAAGAATTATAAAATTAGAAAAAAATATTTGCATTTAAGATTTCCTTTCCGGCCGGGACTCGAACCCAGTACCACGTGCTAGGAACCCAACGGTCTAGCCATTAGGCTATCGGAGCTCTGTCGATGGAAGTCTTAAATATAATAAAAACAAAAAATGCACCTTGGTAATTATTGATTCAAACACTTTGAAATTTACAGGTCGAATAATTATACTGATTTAGAATTTTTCTCCCTACATAAATAATCAATATTCGCAAAAGAGAAAAATTAAAAAAAAAGGAGAAGAAATTTCAAATTAGAAACTAAAAGTATACATTGAAGATTTTCGTTCAGGCTGGGACTCGAACCCAGGGCCACTCGCTTGGAAGCCTAACACTCTAGCCATTAGTCTATGGGAGCTCTGTCGGTGGGAGTTTTAAATATAATAAAAACAAAAAATGCACCTTGGTAATTGTTTATTTAAACACTTTGAAATCTTCGTGTCGAAAAATTAAACTGACTCAGAATTTTCTTCCCTACATAAATAATCAATAATTGCAAAGGAAAGAAATTGAAAAAAAAAAGAATTTTTAAATTAGAAAAGAAATATATGCCTTGAAGATATTCGCTCCGGCTGGGACTCGAACCCAGGCCACTCGCTTGGAAGACCAGCGGTCTAGCCATTAGGCTATCGGAGTTCTGTCGAGCGGAGTCTTACTGCCTGACTGATACTGCCTGACTGACAGACTGACTCACTGACTGACTGATACTGACTGACTCACTGACTGACCGAGACTGACTGACTAACTGCCTGACTGACTGAGACTGGACTGACTGACTGACTGACTGACTGACTAACTGACTGACTGAGACTGACTGACTGACTGCTTGACTCTCTGACTGGCTATTTCACTGACTGACTGAATGACTAAATGACTGACTGACACTGACTGACTGACTGCTTGACTACCTGACTGACTGCTTGACTGACTAACTGACTGGACAGGACTGACCGACTGACTGACTGACAGACTGACTGAATAAGGATGACTGACAGACTGACTGAATGAGGCTGACTGACTGACTGACTGACAGACTGACTGAATAAGGCTGACCGACTGACTGACTGCCTGACTGACTGACTGACTGAATGACTGACTGACTGAGTGACCGAGACTGACTGACTGACTGACTGAGACTGGACTGGACTGACTGACTGACTGAGACTGACTGACTGCTTTAGTGACTAACTGACTGCACAGGACTGACCGACTGACTGACTGACTGACTGCCTGACTGACTGACTGACTGAATGACTGACTGACTGAGACTAAATGACTGACTGCTTGACTGACTGGCTGAAGGACTAACTGACTGACTGAGTGACTGACTGACTGGACTGACTGACTGAGACTGAATGACTGAGTGCTTGACTGATTGACTCTCAGACTGACTGACTGACTTCGCAAAAGGGAAAAATAAAAAAAAAAGAATTATAAAATTAGAAAAAAATATTTGCATTTAAGATTTCCTTTCCGGCCGGGACTCGAACCCAGTACCACGTGCTAGGAACCCAACGGTCTAGCCATTAGGCTGTCGGAGCTCTGTCGATGGAAGTCTTAAATATAATAAAAACAAAAAATGCACCTTGGTAATTATTGATTCAAACACTTTGAAATTTACAGGTCGAATAATTAAACTGACTCAGAATTTTTCTCCCTACATAAATAATCAATATTCGCAAAAGAGAAAAATTAAAAAAAAAAGAAGAAGAAATTTCAAATTAGAAACTAAAAGTATACATTGAAGATTTTCGTTCAGGCTGGGACTCGAACCCAGGGCCACTCGCTTGGAAGCCTAACACTCTAGCCATTAGTCTATGGGAGCTCTGTCGGTGGGAGTTTTAAATATAATAAAAACAAAAAATGCACCTTGGTAATTGTTTATTTAAACACTTTGAAATCTTCGTGTCGAAAAATTAAACTGACTCAGAATTTTCTTCCCTACATAAATAATCAATAATTGCAAAGGAAAGAAATTGAAAAAAAAAAAGAATTTTTAAATTAGAAAAGAAATATATACATTGAAGATATTCGCTCCGGCTGGGACTCGAACCCAGGCCACTCGCTTGGAAGACCAGCGGTCTAGCCATTAGGCTATCGGAGTTCTGTCGAGCGGAGTCTTACTGCCTGACTGATACTGCCTGACTGACAGACTGACTCACTGACTGACTGATACTGACTGACTGACTCACTGACTCACTGACTGACCGAGACTGACTGGCTAACTGCCTGACTGACTGAGACTGGACTGACTGACTGACTGACTGACTGACTGACTAACTGACTGACTGAGACTGACTGACTGACTGCTTGACTCTCTGACTGGCTATTTCACTGACTGACTGAATGACTAAATGACTGACTGACACTGACTGACTGACTGCTTGACTACCTGACTGACTAACTGACTGGACAGGACTGACTGACTGACTGACTGACAGACTGACTGAATAAGGCTGACCGACTGACTGAATAAGGCTGACCGACTGACTGACTGCCTGACTGACTGACTGACTGAATGACTGACTGACTGACCGAGACTGACTGACTGACTGACTGAGACTGGACTGGACTGACTGACTGACTGACTGACTGAGACTGACTGACTGCTTTAGTGACTAACTGACTGCACAGGACTGACCGACTGACTGACTGACTGACTGCCTGACTGACTGACTGACTGCCTGACTGACTGACTGACTGAATGACTGACTGACTGAGACTAAATGACTGACTGCTTGACTGACTGGCTGAAGGACTAACTGACTGACTGAGTGACTGACTGACTGGACTGACTGACTGAGACTGAATGACTGAGTGCTTGACTGTCAGACTGACTGACTGACTTCGCAAAAGGGAAAAATAAAAAAAAAAAGAAATATAAAATTAGAAAAAAATATTTGCATTTAAGATTTCCTTTCCGGCTGGGATTTGAACCCAGGGCGACACTCATGGAAGCCCAACGCTCTCGCCAATATACTATCGGATCTCTGTTGATCGGTGTCTTAATTATAATAAAAACAAAAAATGCACCTTAGTAATTATTGATCTAAAATCTTTGAAATCTAAAGGTCGAATGATTAAACTGACTCAGAATTTTCTTCCGTACATAAATAATCCATATTTGCAAAAGAAAGAAATTGAAAAAAAAAAGAATCTTCAAATTAGAAGAGAAATATATACATGGAAGATTTTCGTTCCGGCCGGGACTCGAACCCAGTACCACGCGCTTGGAACCCAACGGTCTAGCCATTAGGCTATCGGAGCTCTGTCGATGGAAGTCTTAAATATAATAAAAACAAAAAATGCACCTTGGTAATTATTGATTCAAACACTTTGAAATTTACAGGTCGAATAATTAAACTGACTCAGAATTTTTCTCCCTACATAAATAATCAATATTCGCAAAAGAGAAAAATTAAAAAAAAAGAAGAAGAAATTTCAAATTAGAAACTAAAAGTATACATTGAAGATTTTCGTTCAGGCTGGGACTCGAACCCAGGGCCACTCGCTTGGAAGCCTAACACTCTAGCCATTAGTCTATGGGAGCTCTGTCGGTGGGAGTTTTAAATATAATAAAAACAAAAAATGCACCATGGTAATTGTTTATTTAAACACTTTGAAATCTTCGTGTCGAAAAATTAAACTGACTCAGAATTTTCTTCCCTACATAAATAATCAATAATTGCAAAGGAAAGAAATTGAAAAAAAAAAGAATTTTCAAATTAGAAAAGAAATATATACATTGAAGATATTCGCTCCGGCTGGGACTCGAACCCAGGCCACTCGCTTGGAAGACCAGCGGTCTAGCCATTAGGCTATCGGAGTTCAGTCGAGCGGAGTCTTACTGCCTGACTGATACTGCCTGACTGACAGACTGACTCACTGACTGACTGATACTGACTGACTGACTCACTGACTGACCGAGACTGACTGACTAACTGCCTGACTGACTGAGACTGGACTGACTGACTGACTGACTGACTCACTGACTAACTGGCTGACTGACTGCTTGACTCTCTGACTGGCTATTTCACTGACTGACTGAATGACTAAATGACTGATTGACACTGACTGACTGACTGCTTGACTACCTGACTGACTGCTTGACTGACTAACTGACTGGACAGGACTGACCGACTGACTGACTGACAGACTGACTGAGACTGGACTGGACTGACTGACTGACTGACTGACTGAGACTGACTGACTGCTTTAGTGACTAACTGACTGCACAGGACTGACCGACTGACTGACTGACTGACTGCCTGACTGACTGACTGACTGAATGACTGACTGACTGAGACTAAATGACTGACTGCTTGACTGACTGGCTGAAGGACTAACTGACTGACTGAGTGACTGACTGACTGGACTGACTGACTGAGACTGAATGACTGAGTGCTTGACTGATTGACTGTCAGACTGACTGACTGACTTCGCAAAAGGGAAAAATAAAAAAAAAAGAATTATAAAATTAGAAAAAAATATTTGCATTTAAGATTTCCTGGCCGGGACTCGAACCCAGTACCACGCGCTAGGAACCCAACGGTCTAGCCATTAGGCTATCGGAGCTCTGTCGATGGAAGTCTTAAATATAATAAAAACAAAAAATGCACCTTGGTAATTATTGATTCAAACACTTTGAAATTTACAGGTCGAATAATTAAACTGACTCAGAATTTTTCTCCTTACATAAATAATCAATATTCGCAAAAGAGAAAAATTAAAAAAAAAAGAAGAAGAAATTTCAAATTAGAAACTAAAAGTATACATTGAAGATTTTCGTTCAGGCTGGGACTCGAACCCAGGGCCACTCGCTTGGAAGCCTAACACTCTAGCCATTAGTCTATGGGAGCTCTGTCGGTGGGAGTTTTAAATATAATAAAAACAAAAAATGCACCTTGGTAATTGTTTATTTAAACACTTTGAAATCTTCGTGTCGAAAAATTAAACTGACTCAGAATTTTCTTCCCTACATAAATAATCAATAATTGCAAAGGAAAGAAATTGAAAAAAAAAAGAATTTTCAAATTAGAAAAGAAATATATACATTGAAGATATTCGCTCCGGCTGGGACTCGAACCCAGGCCACTCGCTTGGAAGACCAGCGGTCTAGCCATTAGGCTATCGGAGTTCTGTCGAGCGGAGTCTTACTGCCTGACTGACAGACTGACTCACTGACTGACTGATACTGACTGACTGACTCACTGACTGACCGAGACTGACTGACTAACTGCCTGACTGACTGAGACTGGACTGACTGACTGACTGACTCACTGACTAACTGGCTGACTGACTGCTTGACTCTCTGACTGGCTATTTCACTGACTGACTGAATGACTAAATGACTGACTGACACTGACTGACTGACTGCTTGACTACCTGACTGACTGCTTGACTGACTAACTGACTGGACAGGACTGACCGACTGACTGACTGACAGACTGACTGAGACTGGACTGGACTGACTGACTGACTGACTGACTGAGACTGACTGACTGCTTTAGTGACTAACTGACTGCACAGGACTGACCGACTGACTGACTGCCTGACTGACTGACTGACTGAATGACTGACTGACTGAGACTAAATGACTGACTGCTTGACTGACTGGCTGAAGGACTAACTGACTGATTGAGTGACTGACTGACTGGACTGACTGACTGAGACTGAATGACTGAGTGCTTGACTGATTGACTGTCAGACTGACTGACTGACTGGACTGACTGACTGAGACTGAATGACTGAGTGCTTGACTGATTGACTGTCAGACTGACTGACTGACTTCGCAAAAGGGAAAAATAAAAAAAAATTTATAAAATTAGAAAAAAATATTTGCATTTAAGATTTCCTGGCCGGGACTCGAACCCAGTACCACGCGCTAGGAACCCAACGGTCTAGGCATTAGGCTATCGGAGCTCTGTCGATGGAAGTCTTAAATATAATAAAAACAAAAAATGCACCTTGGTAATTATTGATTCAAACACTTTGAAATTTACAGGTCGAATAATTAAACTGACTCAGAATTTTTCTCCTTACATAAATAATCAATATTCGCAAAAGAGAAAAATTAAAAAAAAAGAAGAAGAAATTTCAAATTAGAAACTAAAAGTATACATTGAAGATTTTCGTTCAGGCTGGGACTCGAACCCAGGGCCACTCGCTTGGAAGCCTAACACTCTAGCCATTAGTCTATGGGAGCTCTGTCGGTGGGAGTTTTAAATATAATAAAAACAAAAAATGCACCTTGGTAATTGTTTATTTAAACACTTTGAAATCTTTGTGTCGAAAAATTAAACTGACTCAGAATTTTCTTCCCTACATAAATAATCAATAATTGCCAAGGAAAGAAATTGAAAAAAAAAAGAATTTTCAAATTAGAAAAGAAATATATACATTGAAGATATTCGCTCCGGCTGGGACTCGAACCCAGGCCACTCGCTTGGAAGACCAGCGGTCTAGCCATTAGGCTATCGGAGTTCTGTCGAGCGGAGTCTTACTGCCTGACTGATACTGCCTGACTGACAGACTGACTCACTGACTGACTGATACTGACTGACTGACTCACTGACTGACCGAGACTGACTGACTAACTGCCTGACTGACTGAGACTGGACTGACTGACTGACTGACTGACTCACTGACTAACTGACTGACTGAGACTGACTGACTGACTGCTTGACTCTCTGACTGGCTATTTCACTGACTGACTGAATGACTAAATGACTGACTGACACTGACTGACTGACTGCTTGACTACCTGACTGACTGCTTGACTGACTAACTGACTGGACAGGACTGACCGACTGACTGACTGGCAGACTGACTGAATAAGGATGACTGACAGACTGACTGAATAAGGCTGACTGACTGACTGACTGACAGACTGACTGAATAAGGCTGACCGACTGACTGACTGCCTGACTGACTGACTGACTTAATGACTGACTGACTGACTGACCGAGACTGACTGACTGACTGACTGAGACTGGACTGGACTGACTGACTGACTGACTGACTGAGACTGACTGACTGCTTTAGTGACTAACTGACTGCACAGGACTGACCGACTGACTGACTGACTGACTGCCTGACTGACTGACTGACTGAATGACTGACTGACTGAGACTAAATGACTGACTGCTTGACTGACTGGCTGAAGGACTAACTGACTGACTGAGTGACTGACTGACTGGACTGACTGACTGAGACTGAATGACTGAGTGCTTGACTGATTGACTGTCAGACTGACTGACTGACTTCGCAAAAGGGAAAAATAAAAAAAAAAGAATTATAAAATTAGAAAAAAATATTTGCATTTAAGATTTCCTTTCCGGCCGGGACTCGAACCCAGTACCACGTGCTAGGAACCCAACGGTCTAGCCATTAGGCTATCGGAGCTCTGTCGATGGAAGTCTTAAATATAATAAAAACAAAAAATGCACCTTGGTAATTATTGATTCAAACACTTTGAAATTTACAGGTCGAATAATTAAACTGACTCAGAATTTTTCTCCCTACATAAATAATCAATATTCGCAAAAGAGAAAAATTAAAAAAAAAAAAGAAGAAGAAATTTCAAATTAGAAACTAAAAGTATACATTGAACATTTTCGTTCAGGCTGGGACTCAAACCCAGGGCCACTCGCTTGGAAGCCTAACACTCTAGCCATTAGTCTATGGGAGCTCTGTCGGTGGGAGTTTTAAATATAATAAAAACAAAAAATGCACCTTGGTAATTGTTTATTTAAACACTTTGAAATCTTCGTGTCGAAAAATTAAACTGACTCAGAATTTTCTTCCCTACATAAATAATCAATAATTGCAAAGGAAAGAAATTGAAAAAAAAAAGAATTTTCAAATTAGAAAAGAAATATATACATTGAAGATATTCGCTCCGGCTGGGACTCGAACCCAGGCCACTCGCTTGGAAGACCAGCGGTCTAGCCATTAGGCTATCGGAGTTCTGTCGAGTTGAGTCTTACTGCCTGACTGATACTGCCTGACTGACAGACTGACTCACTGACTGACTGATACTGACTGACTGACTCACTGACTGACCGAGACTGACTGACTAACTGCCTGACTGACTGAGACTGGACTGACTGACTGACTGACTGACTGACTGACTGACTGACTGAGACTGACTGACTGACTGCTTGACTCTCTGACTGGCTATTTCACTGACTGACTGAATGAATAAATGACTGACTGACACTGACTGACTGACTGCTTGACTACCTGACTGACTGCTTGACTGACTAACTGACTGGACAGGACTGACCGACTGACTGACTGACTGAATAAGGATGACTGACAGACTGACTGAATAAGGCTGACTGACTGACTGACTGCCAGACTGACTGAATAAGGCTGACCGACTGACTGACTGCCTGACTGACTGACTGACCGAGACTGACTGACTGACTGACTGAGACTGGACTGACTGACTGACTGACTGACTGACTGAGACTGACTGACTGCTTTAGTGACTAACTGACTGCACAGTACTGACCGACTGACTGACTGACTGACTGCCTGACTGACTGACTGACTGAATGACTGACTGACTGAGACTAAATGACTGACTGCTTGACTGACTGGCTGAAGGACTAACTGACTGACTGAGTGACTGACCGACTGGACTGACTGACTGAGACTGAATGACTGAGTGCTTGACTGATTGACTGTCAGACTGACTGACTGACTTCGCAAAAGGGAAAAATAAAAAAAAAGAATTATAAAATCAGAAAAAAATATTTGCATTTAGGATTTCCTTTCCGGCCGGGACTCGAACCCAGTACCACGCGCTAGGAACCCAACGGTCTAGCCATTA
Source organism: Uloborus diversus (assembly GCF_026930045.1). Classification (NCBI taxonomy): domain Eukaryota; kingdom Metazoa; phylum Arthropoda; class Arachnida; order Araneae; family Uloboridae; genus Uloborus; species Uloborus diversus. Next base: position 379,086 of record NW_026558648.1, on the reverse strand, counting down.
GGCTAGCGGAGCTCTGTCGACGGAAGTCTTAAATATAATAAAAACAAAAAATGCACCTTGGTAATTATTGATTCAAACACTTTGAAATTTACAGGTCGAATAATTAAACTGACTCAGAATTTTTCTCCCTACATAAATAATCAATATTCGCAAAAGAGAAAAATTAAAAAAAAAAGAAGAAGAAATTTCAAATTAGAAACTAAAAGCATACATTGAAGATTGTCGTTCAGGCTGGGACTCGAACCCAGGGCAACTCGCTTGGAAGCCTAACACTCTAGCCATTAGTCTATGGGAGCTCTGTCGGTGGGAGTTTTAAATATAATAAAAACAAAAAATGCACCTTGGTAATTGTTTATTTAAACACTTTGAAATCTTCGTGTCGAAAAATTAAACTGACTCAGAATTTTCTTCCCTACATAAATAATCAATAATTGCAAAGGAAAGAAATTGAAAAAAAAAAGAATTTTCAAATTAGAAAAGAAATATATACATTGAAGATATTCGCTCCGGCTGGGACTCGAACCCAGGCCACTCGCTTGGAAGACCAGCGGTCTAGCCATTAGGCTATCGGAGTTCTGTCGAGTTGAGTCTTACTGCCTGACTGATACTGCCTGACTGACAGACTGACTCACTGACTGACTGATACTGACTGACTGACTCACTGACTGACCGAGACTGACTGACTAACTGCCTGACTGACTGAGACTGGACTGACTGACTGACTGACTGACTGACTGACTAACTGACTGACTGAGACTGACTGACTGACTGCTTGACTCTCTGACTGGCTATTTCACTGACTGACTGAATGAATAAATGACTGACTGACACTGACTGACTGACTGCTTGACTACCTGACTGACTGCTTGACTGACTAACTGACTGGACAGGACTGACCGACTGACTGACTGACTGAATAAGGATGACTGACAGACTGACTGAATAAGGCTGACTGACTGACTGACTGCCAGACTGACTGAATAAGGCTGACCGACTGACTGACTGCCTGACTGACTGACTGACCGAGACTGACTGACTGACTGACTGAGACTGGACTGACTGACTGACTGACTGACTGACTGAGACTGACTGACTGCTTTAGTGACTAACTGACTGCACAGTACTGACCGACTGACTGACTGACTGACTGCCTGACTGACTGACTGACTGAATGACTGACTGACTGAGACTAAATGACTGACTGCTTGACTGACTGGCTGAAGGACTAACTGACTGACTGAGTGACTGACCGACTGGACTGACTGACTGAGACTGAATGACTGAGTGCTTGACTGATTGACTGTCAGACTGACTGACTGACTTCGCAAAAGGGAAAAATAAAAAAAAAGAATTATAAAATCAGAAAAAAATATTTGCATTTAGGATTTCCTTTCCGGCCGGGACTCGAACCCAGTACCACGCGCTAGGAACCCAACGGTCTAGCCATTAGGCTAGCGGAGCTCTGTCGACGGAAGTCTTAAATATAATAAAAACAAAAAATGCACCTTGGTAATTATTGATTCAAACACTTTGAAATTTACAGGTCGAATAATTAAACTGACTCAGAATTTTTCTCCCTACATAAATAATCAATATTCGCAAAAGAGAAAAATTAAAAAAAAAAGAAGAAGAAATTTCAAATTAGAAACTAAAAGCATACATTGAAGATTGTCGTTCAGGCTGGGACTCGAACCCAGGGCAACTCGCTTGGAAGCCTAACACTCTAGCCATTAGTCTATGGGAGCTCTGTCGGTGGGAGTTTTAAATATAATAAAAACAAAAAATGCACCTTGGTAATTGTTTATTTAAACACTTTGAAATCTTCGTGTCGAAAAATTAAACTGACTCAGAATTTTCTTCCCTACATAAATAATCAATAATTGCAAAGGAAAGAAATTGAAAAAAAAAAAGAATTTTCAAATTAGAAAAGAAATATATACATTGAAGATATTCGCTCCGGCTGGGACTCGAACCCAGGCCACTCGCTTGGAAGACCAGCGGTCTAGCCTTTAGGCTATCGGAGTTCTGTCGAGCGGAGTCTTACTGCCTGACTGATACTGCCTGACTGACAGACTGACTCACTGACTGACTGATACTGACTGACTGACTCACTGACTGACCGAGACTGACTGACTAACTGCCTGACTGACTGAGACTGGACTGACTGACTGACTGACTGACTGACTGACTAACTGACTGACTGAGACTGACTGACTGACTGCTTGACTCTCTGACTGGCTATTTCACTGACTGACTGAATGACTAAATGACTGACTGACACTGACTGACTGACTGCTTGACTACCTGACTGACTGCTTGACTGACTAACTGACTGGACAGGACTGACCGACTGACTGACTGACTGAATAAGGATGACTGACAGACTGACTGAATAAGGCTGACTGACTGACTGACTGACTGACAGACTGACTGAATAAGGCTGACCGACTGACTGACTGCCTGACTGACTGACTGACCGAGACTGACTGACTGACTGACTGAGACTGGACTGGACTGACTGACTGACTGACTGACTGAGACTGACTGACTGCTTTAGTGACTAACTGACTGCACAGGACTGACCGACTGACTGACTGACTGACTGCCTGACTGACTGACTGACTGAATGACTGACTGACTGAGACTAAATGACTGACTGCTTGACTGACTGGCTGAAGGACTAACTGACTGACTGAGTGACTGACTGACTGGACTGACTGACTGAGACTGAATGACTGAGTGCTTGACTGATTGACTGTCAGACTGACTGACTGACTTCGCAAAAGGGAAAAATAAAAAAAAAAGAATGATAAAATTAGAAAAAAATATTTGCATTTAAGATTTCCTTTCCGGCCGGGACTCGAACCCAGTACCACGCGCTAGGAACCCAACGGTCTAGCCATTAGGCTATCGGAGCTCTGTCGATGGAAGTCTTAAATATAATAAAAACAAAAAATGCACCTTGGTAATTATTGATTCAAACACTTTGAAATTTACAGGTCGAATAATTAAACTGACTCAGAATTTTTCTCCCTACATAAATAATCAATATTCGCAAAAGAGAAAAATTAAAAAAAAAAAAGGAGAAATTTCAAATTAGAAACTAAAAGTATACATTGAAGATTTTCGTTCAGGCTGGGACTCGAACCCAGGGCCACTCGCTTGGAAGCCTAACACTCTAGCCATTAGTCTATGGGAGCTCTGTAGGTGGGAGTTTTAAATATAATAAAAACAAAAAATGCACCATGGTGATTGTTTATTTAAACACTTTGAAATCTTCGTGTCGAAAAATTAAACTGACTCAGAATTTTCTTCCCTACATAAATAATCAATAATTGCAAAGGAAAGAAATTGAAAAAAAAAAGAATTTTCAAATTAGAAAAGAAATATATACATTGAAGATATTCGCTCCGGCTGGGACTCGAACCCAGGCCACTCGCTTGGAAGACCAGCGGTCTAGCCATTAGGCTATCGGAGTTCTGTCGAGCGGAGTCTTACTGCCTGACTGATACTGCCTGACTGACAGACTGACTCACTGACTGACTGATACTGACTGACTGACCGAGACTGACTGACTAACTGCCTGACTGACTGAGACTGGACTGACTGACTGACTGACTGACTAACTGACTGACTGAGACTGACTGACTGACTGCTTGACTCTCTGACTGGCTATTTCACTGACTGACTGAATGACTAAATGACTGACTGACACTGACTGACTGACTGCTTGACTACCTGACTGACTGCTTGACTGACTAACTGACTGGACAGGACTGACCGACTGACTGACTGACAGACTGACTGAATAAGGATGACTGACAGACTGACTGAATAAGGCTGACTGACTGACTGACTGACTGACAGACTGACTGAATAAGGCTGACCGACTGACTGACTGCCTGACTGACTGACTGACCGAGACTGACTGACTGACTGACTGAGACTGGACTGGACTGACTGACTGACTGACTGACTGAATGACTGACTGACTGACTGACCGAGACTGACTGACTGACTGACTGAGACTGGACTGGACTGACTGACTGACTGACTGACTGAGACTGACTGACTGCTTTAGTGACTAACTGACTGCACAGGACTGACCGACTGACTGACTGACTGACTGCCTGACTGACTGACTGACTGAATGACTGACTGACTGAGACTAAATGACTGACTGCTTGACTGACTGGCTGAAGGACTAACTGACTGACTGAGTGACTGACTGACTGGACTGACTGACTGAGACTGAATGACTGAGTGCTTGACTGATTGACTGTCAGACTGACTGACTGACTTCGCAAAAGGGAAAAATAAAAAAAAAAAGAATTATAAAATTAGAAAAAAATATTTGCATTTACGATTTCCTGGCCGGGACTCGAACCCAGTACCACGCGCTAGGAACCCAACGGTCTAGCCATTAGGCTATCGGAGCTCTGTCGATGGAAGTCTTAAATATAATAAAAACAAAAAATGCACCTTGGTAATTATTGATTCAAACACTTTGAAATTTACAGGTCGAATAATTAAACTGACTCAGAATTTTTCTCCCTACATAAATAATCAATATTCGCAAAAGAGAAAAATTAAAAAAAAAAGAAGAAGAAATTTCAAATTAGAAACTAAAAGTATACATTGAAGATTTTCGTTCAGGCTGGGATTCGAACCCAGGGCCACTCGCTTGGAAGCCTAACACTCTAGCCATTAGTCTATGGGAGCTCTGTCGGTGGGAGTTTTAAATATAATAAAAACAAAAAATGCACCTTGGTAATTGTTTATTTAAACACTTTGAAATCTTCGTGTCGAAAAATTAAACTGACTCAGAATTTTCTTCCCTACATAAATAATCAATAATTGCAAAGGAAAGAAATTGAAAAAAAAAAGAATTTTCAAATTAGAAAAGAAATATATACATTGAAGATATTCGCTCCGGCTGGGACTCGAACCCAGGCCACTCGCTTGGAAGACCAGCGGTCTAGCTATTAGGCTATCGGAGTTCTGTCGAGCGGAGTCTTACTGCCTGACTGACAGACTGACTCACTGACTGACTGATACTGACTGACTGACTCACTGACTGACCGAGACTGACTGACTAACTGCCTGACTGACTGAGACTGGACTGACTGACTGACTGACTGACTGACTGACTGACTAACTGACTGACTGAGACTGACTGACTGACTGCTTGACTCTCTGACTGGCTATTTCACTGACTGACTGAATGACTAAATGACTGACTGACACTGACTGACTGACTGCTTGACTACCTGACTGACTGCTTGACTGACTAACTGACTGGACAGGACTGACCGACTGACTGACTGACAGACTGACTGAATAAGGATGACTGACAGACTGACTGAATAAGGCTGACTGACTGACTGACTGACAGACTGACTGAATAAGGCTGACCGACTGACTGACTGCCTGACTGACTGACTGACTGAATGACTGACTGAGTGACTGACGGAGACTGACTGACTGACTGACTGAGACTGGACTGGACTGTCTGACTGACTGAGACTGACTGACTGCTTTAGTGACTAACTGACTGCACAGGACTGACCGACTGCCTGACTGACTGACTGCCTGACTGACTGACTGACTGAATGACTGACTGACTGAGACTAAATGACTGACTGCTTGACTGACTGGCTGAAGGACTAACTGACTGACTGAGTGACTGACTGACTGGACTGACTGACTGAGACTGAATGACTGAGTGCTTGACTGATTGACTGTCAGACTGACTGACTGACTTCGCAAAAGGGAAAAATAAAAAAAAAAGAATTATAAAATTAGAAAAAAATATTTGCATTTAAGATTTCCTTTCCGGCCGGGACTCGAACCCAGTACCACGCGCTAGGAACCCAACGGTCTAGCCATTAGGCTATCGGAGCTTTGTCGATGGAAGTCTTAAATATAATAAAAACAAAAAATGCACCTTGGTAATTATTGATTCAAACACTTTGAAATTTACAGGTCGAATAATTAAACTGACTCAGAATTTTTCTCCCTACATAAATAATCAATATTCGCAAAAGAGAAAAATTTAAAAAAAAAGAAGAAGAAATTTCAAATTAGAAACTAAAAGTATACATTGAAGATTTTCGTTCAGGCTGGGACTCGAACCCAGGGCCACTCGCTTGGAAGATCAGCGGTCTAGCTATTAGGCTATCGGAGTTCTGTCGAGCGGAGTCTTACTGCCTGACTGATACTGCCTGACTGACAGACTGACTCACTGACTGACTGATACTGACTGACTGACTCACTGACTGACCGAGACTGACTGACTAACTGCCTGACTGACTGAGACTGGACTGACTGACTGACTGACTGACTCACTGACTAGCTGGCTGACTGACTGCTTGACTCTCTGACTGGCTATTTCACTGACTGACTGAATGACTAAATGACTGACTGACACTGACTGACTGACTGCTTGACTACCTGACTGACTGCTTGACTGACTGACTGACTGCTTGACTACCTGACTGACTGCTTGACTGACTAACTGACTGGACAGGACTGACCGACTGACTGACTGACAGACTGACTGAGACTGGACTGGACTGACTGACTGACTGACTGACTGAGACTGACTGACTGCTTTAGTGACTAACTGACTGCACAGGACTGACCGACTGACTGACTGACTGACTGCCTGACTGACTGACTGACTGAATGACTGACTGACTGAGACTAAATGACTGACTGCTTGACTGACTGGCTGAAGGACTAACTGACTGACTGAGTGACTGACTGACTGGACTGACTGACTGAGACTGAATGACTGAGTGCTTGACTGATTGACTGTCAGACTGACTGACTGACTTCGCAAAAGGGAAAAATAAAAAAAAAAGAATTATAAAATTAGAAAAAAATATTTGCATTTAAGATTTCCTTTCCGGCCGGGACTCGAACCCAGTACCACGCGCTAGGAACCCAACGGTCTAGCCATTAGGTTATCGGAGCTCTGTCGATGGAAGTCTTAAATATAATAAAAACAAAAAATGCACCTTGGTAATTATTGATTCAAACACTTTGAAATTTACAGGTCGAATAATTAAACTGACTCAGAATTTTTCTCCCTACATAAATAATCAATATTCGCAAAAGAGAAAAATTAAAAAAAAAAAGAAGGAGAAATTTCAAATTAGAAACTAAAAGTATACATTGAAGATTTTCGTTCAGGCTGGGACTCGAACCCAGGGCCACTCGCTTGGAAGCCTAACACTCTAGCCATTAGTCTATGGGAGCTCTGTCGGTGGGAGTTTTAAATATAATAAAAACAAAAAATGCACCTTGGTAATTGTTTATTTAAACACTTTGAAATCTTCGTGTCGAAAAATTAAACTGACTCAGAATTTTCTTCCCTACATAAATAATCAATAATTGCAAAGGAAAGAAATTGAAAAAAAAAAGAATTTTCAAATTAGAAAAGAAATATATACATTGAAGATATTCGCTCCGGCTGGGACTCGAACCCAGGCCACTCGCTTGGAAGACCAGCGGTCTAGCCATTAGGCTATCGGAGTTCTGTCGAGCGGAGTCTTACTGCCTGACTGATACTGCCTGACTGACAGACTGACTCACTGACTGACTGATACTGACTGACTGACCGAGACTGACTGACTAACTGCCTGACTGACTGAGACTGGACTGACTGACTGACTGACTAACTGACTGACTGAGACTGACTGACTGACTGCTTGACTCTCTGACTGGCTATTTCACTGACTGACTGAATGACTAAATGACTGACTGACACTGACTGACTGACTGCTTGACTACCTGACTGACTGCTTGACTGACTAATTGACTGGACAGGACTGACCGACTGACTGACTGACAGACTGACTGAATAAGGATGACTGACAGACTGACTGAATAAGGCTGACTGACTGACTGACTGACCGACTGACTGAATAAGGCTGACCGACTGACTGACTGCCTGACTGACTGACTGACTGAATGACTGACTGACTGACTGACCGAGACTGACTGACTGACTGACTGAGACTGGACTGGACTGACTGACTGACTGAGACTGACTGACTGCTTTAGTGACTAACTGACTGCACAGGACTGACCGACTGACTGACTGCCTGACTGACTGACTGACTGAATGACTGACTGACTGAGACTAAATGACTGACTGCTTGACTGACTGGCTGAAGGACTAACTGACTGACTGAGTGACTGACTGACTGGACTGACTGACTGAGACTGAATGACTGACTTCGCAAAAGGGAAAAATAAAAAAAAAAGAATTATAAAATTAGAAAAAAATATTTGCATTTAAGATTTCCTTTCCGGCCGGGACTCGAACCCAGTACCACGCGCTAGGAACCCAACGGTCTAGCCATTAGGCTATCGGAGCTTTGTCGATGGAAGTCTTAAATATAATAAAAACAAAAAATGCACCTTGGTAATTATTGATTCAAACACTTTGAAATTTACAGGTCGAATAATTAAACTGACTCAGAATTTTTCTCCCTACATAAATAATCAATATTCGCAAAAGAGAAAAATTTAAAAAAAAAAGAAGAAGAAATTTCAAATTAGAAACTAAAAGTATACATTGAAGATTTTCGTTCAGGCTGGGACTCGAACCCAGGGCCACTCGCTTGGAAGACCAGCGGTCTAGCCATTAGGCTATCGGAGTTCTGTCGAGCGGAGTCTTACTGCCTGACTGATACTGCCTGACTGACAGACTGACTCACTGACTGACTAATACTGACTGACTGACTCACTGACTGACCGAGACTGACTGACTAACTGCCTGACTGACTGAGACTGGACTGACTGACTGACTGACTGACTCACTGACTAACTGCCTGACTGACTGAGACTGGACTGACTGACTGACTGACTGACTCACTGACTAACTGGCTGACTGACTGCTTGACTCTCTGACTGGCTATTTCACTGACTGACTGAATGACTAAATGACTGACTGACACTGACTGACTGACTGCTTGACTACCTGACTGACTGCTTGACTGACTAACTGACTGGACAGGACTGACCGACTGACTGACTGACAGACTGACTGAGACTGGACTGGACTGACTGACTGACTGACTGACTGACTGAGACTGACTGACTGCTTTAGTGACTAACTGACTGCACAGGACTGACCGACTGACTGACTGACTGACTGCCTGACTGACTGACTGACTGAATGACTGACTGACTGAGACTAAATGACTGACTGCTTGACTGACTGGCTGAAGGACTAACTGACTGACTGAGTGACTGACTGACTGGACTGACTGACTGAGACTGAATGACTGAGTGCTTGACTGATTGACTGTCAGACTGACTGACTGACTTCGCAAAAGGGAAAAATAAAAAAAAAAGAATTATAAAATTAGAAAAAAATATTTGCATTTAAGATTTCCTGGCCGGGACTCGAACCCAGTACCACGCGCTAGGAACCCAACGGTCTAGCCATTAGGCTATCGGAGCTCTGTCGATGGAAGTCTTAAATATAATAAAAACAAAAAATGCACCTTGGTAATTATTGATTCAAACACTTTGAAATTTACAGGTCGAATAATTAAACTGACTCAGAATTTTTCTCCCTACAAAAATAATCAATATTCGCAAAAGAGAAAAATTAAAAAAAAAAGAAGAAGAAATTTCAAATTAGAAACTAAAAGTATACATTGAAGATTTTCGTTCAGGCTGGGACTCGAACCCAGGGCCACTCGCTTGGAAGCCTAACACTCTAGCCATTAGTCTATGGGAGCTCTGTCGGTGGGAGTTTTAAATATAATAAAAACAAAAAATGCACCTTGGAAATTGTTTATTTAAACACTTTGAAATCTTCGTGTCGAAAAATTAAACTGACTCAGAATTTTCTTCCCTACATAAATAATCAATAATTGCAAAGGAAAGAAATTGAAAAAAAAAAGAATTTTCAAATTAGAAAAGAAATATATACATTGAAGATATTCGCTCCGGCTGGGACTCGAACCCAGGCCACTCGCTTGGAAGACCAGCGGTCTAGCCATTAGGCTATCGGAGTTCTGTCGAGCGGAGTCTTACTGCCTGACTGATACTGCCTGACTGACAGACTGACTCACTGACTGACTGATACTGACTGACTGACTCACTGACTGACCGAGACTGACTGACTAACTGCCTGACTGACTGAGACTTTACTGACTGACTGACTGACTGACTCACTGACTAACTGGCTGACTGACTGCTTGACTCTCTGACTGGCTATTTCACTGACTGACTGAATGACTAAATGACTGACTGACACTGACTGACTGACTGCTTGACTACCTGACTGACTGCTTGACTGACTAACTGACAGGACAGGACTGACCGACTGACTGACTGACAGACTGACTGAGACTGGACTGGACTGACTGACTGACTGACTGACTGAGACTGACTGACTGCTTTAGTGACTAACTGACTGCACAGGACTGACCGACTGACTGACTGACTGACTGCCTGACTGACTGACTGACTGAATGACTGACTGACTGAGACAAAATGACTGACTGCTTGACTGACTGGCTGAAGGACTAACTGACTGACTGAGTGACTGACTGACTGGACTGACTGACTGAGACTGAATGACTGAGTGCTTGACTGATTGACTGCCAGACTGACTGACTGACTTCGCAAATGGGAAAAATAAAAAAAAAAGAATTATAAAATTAGAAAAAAATATTTGCATTTAAGATTTTCTTTCCGGCCGGGACTCGAACCCAGTACCACGCGCTAGGAACCCAACGGTCTAGCCATTAGGCTATCGGAGCTCTGTCGATGGAAGTCTTAAATATAATAAAAACAAAAAATGCACCTTGGTAATTATTGATTCAAACACTTTGAAATTTACAGGTCGAATAATTAAACTGACTCAGAATTTTTCTCCCTACATAAATAATCAATATTCGCAAAGGAGAAAAATTAAAAAAAAAAGAAGGAGAAATTTCAAATTAGAAACTAAAAGCATACATTGAAGATTTTCGTTCAGGCTGGGACTCGAACCCAGGGCCACTCGCTTGGAAGCCTAACACTCTAGCCATTAGTCTATGGGAGCTCTGTCGGTGGGAGTTTTAAATATAATAAAAACAAAAAATGCACCTTGGTAATTGTTTATTTAAACACTTTGAAATCTTCGTGTCGAAAAATTAAACTGACTCAGAATTTTCTTCCCTACATAAATAATCAATAATTGCAAAGGAAAGAAATTGAAAAAAAAAAGAATTTTCAAATTAGAAAAGAAATATATACATTGAAGATATTCGCTCCGGCTGGGACTCGAACCCAGGCCACTCGCTTGGAAGACCAGCGGTCTAGCCATTAGGCTATCGGAGTTCTGTCGAGCGGAGTCTTACTGCCTGACTGATACTGCCTGACTGACAGACTGACTCACTGACTGACTGATACTGACTGACTGACTCACTCACTGACCGAGACTGACTGACTAACTGCCTGACTGACTGACTCACTGACTAACTGACTGACTGACTGCTTGACTCTCTGACTGGCTATTTCACTGACTGACTGAATGACTAAATGACTGACTGACACTGACTGACTGACTGCTTGACTACCTGACTGACTGCTTGACTGACTAACTGACTGGACAGGACTGACCGACTGACTGACTGACAGACTGACTGAATAAGGATAACTGACAGACTGACTGAATAAGGCTGACTGACTGACTGACTGACAGACTGACTGAATAAGGCTGACCGACTGACTGACTGCCTGACTGACTGACTGACTGAATGACTGACTGACTGACTGACCGAGACTGACTGACTGACTGACTGAGACTGGACTGGACTGACTGACTGACTGACTGACTGAGACTGACTGACTGCTTTAGTGACTAACTGACTGCACAGGACTGACCGACTGACTGACTGACTGACTGCCTGACTGACTGACTGAATGACTGACTGACTGAGACTAAATGACTGACTGCTTGACTGACTGGCTGAAGGACTAACTGACTGACTGAGTGACTGACTGACTGGACTGACTGACTGAGACTGAATGACTGAGTGCTTGACTGATTGACTGTCAGACTGACTGACTGACTTCGCAAAAGGGAAAAATAAAAAAAAAATAATTATAAAATTAGAAAAAAATATTTGCATTTAAGATTTCCTGGCCGGGACTCGAACCCAGTACCACGCGCTAGGAACCCAACGGTCTAGCCATTAGGCCATCGGAGCTCTGTCGATGGAAGTCTTAAATATAATAAAAACAAAAAATGCACCTTGGTAATTATTGATTCAAACACTTTGAAATTTACAGGTCGAATAATTAAACTGACTCAGAATTTTTCTCCCTACATAAATAATCAATATTCGCAAAAGAGAAAAATTAAAAAAAAAAAAAGAAGAAATTTCAAATTAGAAACTAAAAGTATACATTGAAGATTTTCGTTCAGGCTGGGACTCGAACCCAGGGCCACTCGCTTGGAAGCCTAACACTCTAGCCATTAGTCTATGGGAGCTCTGTCGGTGGGAGTTTTAAATATAATAAAAACAAAAAATGCACCTTGGTAATTGTTTATTTAAACACTTTGAAATCTTCGTGTCGAAAAATTAAACTGACTCAGAATTTTCTTCCCTACATAAATAATCAATAATTGCAAAGGAAAGAAATTGAAAAAAAAAAGAATTTTCAAATTAGAAAAGAAATATGTACATTGAAGATATTCGCTCCGGCTGGGACTCGAACCCAGGCCACTCGCTTGGAAGACCAGCGGTCTAGCCATTAGGCTATCGGAGTTCTGTCGAGCGGAGTCTTACTGCCTGACTGATACTGCCTGACTGACAGACTGACTCACTGACTGACTGATACTGACTGACTGACTAACTGCCTGACTGACTGAGACTGGACTGACTGACTGACTGACTGACTGACTGACTAACTGACTGACTGAGACTGACTGACTGACTGCTTGACTCTCTGACTGGCTATTTCACTGACTGACTGAATGACTAAATGACTGACTGACACTGACTGACTGACTGCTTGACTACCTGACTGACTGCTTGACTGACTAACTGACTGGACAGGACTGACCGACTGACTGACTGACAGACTGACTGAATAAGGATGACTGACAGACTGACTGAATAAGGCTGACTGACTGACTGACTGACAGACTGACTGAATAAGGCTGACCGACTGACTGACTGCCTGACTGACTGACTGACTGAATGACTGACTGACTGACCGAGACTGACTGACTGACTGACTGAGACTGGACTGGACTGACTGACTGACTGACTGACTGAGACTGACTGACTGCTTTAGTGACTAACTGACTGCACAGGACTGACCGACTGACTGACTGACTGACTGCCTGACTGACTGCCTGACTGACTGAATGACTGACTGACTGAGACTAAATGACTGACTGCTTGACTGACTGGCTGAAGGACTAACTGACTGACTGAGTGACTGACTGACTGGACTGACTGACTGAGACTGAATGACTGAGTGCTTGACTGATTGACTGTCAGACTGACTGACTGACTTCGCAAAAGGGAAAAATAAAAAAAAAAGAAATATAAAATTAGAAAAAAAATATTTGCATTTAAGATTTCCTTTCCGGCTGGGATTTGAACCCAGGGCGACACTCATGGAAGCCCAACGCTCTCGCCAATATACTATCGGATCTCTGTTGATCGGTGTCTTAATTATAATAAAAACAAAAAATGCACCTCAGTAATTATTGATCTAAAATCTTTGAAATCTAAAGGTCGAATGATTAAACTGACTCAGAATTTTCTTCCGTACATAAATAATCCATATTTGCAAAAGAAAGAAATTGAAAAAAAAAAGAATTTTCAAATTAGAAAAGAAATATATACATTGAAGATATTCGCTCCGGCTGGGACTCGAACCCAGGCCACTCGCTTGGAAGACCAGCGGTCTAGCCTTTAGGCTATCGGAGTTCTGTCGAGTGGAGTCTTACTGCCTGACTGATACTGCCTGACTGACAGACTGACTCACTGACTGACTGATACTGTCTGACTGACTCACTGACTGACCGAGACTGACTGACTAACTGCCTGACTGACTGAGACTGGACTGACTGACTGACTGACTGACTGACTAACTGACTGACTGAGACTGACTGACTGCTTGACTCTCTGACTGGCTATTTCTTTGACTGACTGAATGACTAAATGACTGACTGACACTGACTGACTGACTGCTTGACTACCTGACTGACTGCTTGACTGACTAACTGACTGGACAGGACTGACCGACTGACTGACTGACAGACTGACTGAATAAGGATGACTGACAGACTGACTGAATAAGGCTGACTGACTGACTGACTGACTGACAGACTGACTGAATAAGGATGACTGACAGACTGACTGAATAAGGCTGACTGACTGACTGACTGACAGACTGACTGAATAAGGCTGACCGACTGACTGACTGCCTGACTGACTGACTGAATGACTGACTGACTGACTGACCGAGACTGACTGACTGACTGACTGAGACTGGACTGGACTGACTGACTGACTGACTGAGACTGACTGACTGCTTTAGTGACTAACTGACTGCACAGGACTGACCGACTGACTGACTGACTGACTGCCTGACTGACTGACTGACTGAATGACTGACTGACTGAGACTAAATGACTGACTGCTTGACTGACTGGCTGAAGGACTAACTGACTGACTGAGTGACTGACTGACTGGACTGACTGACTGAGACTGAATGACTGAGTGCTTGACTGATTGACTGTCAGACTGACTGACTGACTTCGCAAAAGGGAAAAATAAAAAAAAAGAATTATAAAATTAGAAAAAATATTTGCATTTAAGATTTCCTTTCCGGCCGGGACTCGAACCCAGTACCACGCGCTAGGAACCCAACGGTCTAGCCATTAGGCTATCGGAGCTCTGTCGACGGAAGTCTTAAATATAATAAAAACAAAAAATGCACCTTGGTAATTATTGATTCAAACACTTTGAAATTTACAGGTCGAATAATTAAACTGACTCAGAATTTTTCTCCCTACATAAATAATCAATATTCGCAAAAGAGAAAAATTAAAAAAAAAAGAAGGAGAAATTTCAAATTAGAAACTAAAAGTATACATTGAAGATTTTCGTTCAGGCTGGGACTCGAACCCAAGGCCACTCGCTTGGAAGCCTAACACTCTAGCCATTAGTCTATGGGAGCTCTGTCGGTGGGAGTTTTAAATATAATAAAAACAAAAAATGCACCTTGGTAATTGTTTATTTAAACACTTTGAAATCTTCGTGTCGAAAAATTAAACTGACTCAGAATTTTCTTCCCTACATAAATAATCAATAATTGCAAAGGAAAGAAATTGAAAAAAAAAGAATTTTCAAATTAGAAAAGAAATATATACATTGAAGATATTCGCTCCGGCTGGGACTCGAACCCAGGCCACTCGCTTGGAAGACCAGCGGTCTAGCCATTAGGCTATCGGAGTTCTGTCGAGCGGAGTCTTACTGCCTGACTGATACTGCCTGACTGACAGACTGACTCACTGACTGACTGATACTGACTGACTGACCGAGACTGACTGACTAACTGCCTGACTGACTGAGACTGGACTGACTGACTGACTGACTGACTAACTGACTGACTGAGACTGACTGACTGACTGCTTGACTCTCTGACTGGCTATTTCACTGACTGACTGAATGACTAAATGACTGACTGACACTGACTGACTGACTGCTTGACTACCTGACTGACTGCTTGACTGACTAACTGACTGGACAGGACTGACCGACTGACTGACTGACAGACTGACTGAATAAGGCTGACTGACTGACTGACTGACAGACTGACTGAATAAGGCTGACCGAGACTGACTGACTGACTGACTGAGACTGGACTGGACTGACTGACTGACTGACTGACTGACTGAGACTGGACTGGACTGACTGAGACTGGACTGGACTGACTGACTGACTGACTGACTGACTGAGACTGACTGACTGCTTTAGTGACTAACTGACTGCACAGGACTGACCGACTGACTGACTGACTGACTGCCTGACTGACTGACTGACTGAATGACTGACTGACTGAGACTAAATGACTGACTGCTTGACTGACTGGCTGAAGGACTAACTGACTGACTGAGTGACTGACTGACTGGACTGACTGACTGAGACTGAATGACTGAGTGCTTGACTGATTGACTGTCAGACTGACTGACTGACTTCGCAAAAGGGAAAAATAAAAAAAAAGAATTATAAAATTAGAAAAAAATATTTGCATTTAAGATTTCCTGGCCGGGACTCGAACCCAGTACCACGCGCTAGGAACCCAACGGTCTAGCCATTAGGCTATCGGAGCTCTGTCGATGGAAGTCTTAAATATAATAAAAACAAAAAATGCACCTTGGTAATTATTGATTCAAACACTTTGAAATTTACAGGTCGAATAATTAAACTGACTCAGAATTTTTCTCCCTACATAAATAATCAATATTCGCAAAAGAGAAAAATTAAAAAAAAAGAAGAAGAAATTTCAAATTAGAAACTAAAAGTATACATTGAAGATTTTCGTTCAGGCTGGGACTCGAACCCAGGGCCACTCGCTTGGAAGCCTAACACTCTAGCCATTAGTCTATGGGAGCTCTGTCGGTGGGAGTTTTAAATATAATAAAAACAAAAAATGCACCTTGGTAATTGTTTATTTAAACACTTTGAAATCTTCGTGTCGAAAAATTAAACTGACTCAGAATTTTCTTCCCTACATAAATAATCAATAATTGCAAAGGAAAGAAATTGAAAAAAAAAAGAATTTTCAAATTAGAAAAGAAATATATACATTGAAGATATTCGCTCCGGCTGGGACTCGAACCCAGGCCACTCGCTTGGAAGACCAGCGGTCTAGCCATTAGGCTATCGGAGTTCTGTCGGTCGGAGCCTTACTGCCTGACTGAGACTGCCTGACTGACAGACTGACTCACTGACTGACTGATACTGACTGACTGTCTCACTGACTGACCGAGACTGACTGACTAACTGCCTGACTGACTGAGACTGGACTGACTGACTGACTGACTGACTGACTGACTAACTGACTGACTGACTGAGACTGACTGACTGACTGCTTGACTCTCTGACTGGCTATTTCACTGACTGACTGAATGACTAAATGACTGACTGACACTGACTGACTGACTGCTTGACTACCTGACTGACTGCTTGACTGACTAACTGACTGGACAGGACTGACCGACTGACTGACTGACTGAATAAGGCTGACTGACTGACTGACTGACAGACTGACTGAATAAGGCTGACCGACTGACTGACTGCCTGACTGACTGACTGACTGAATGACTGACTGACTGACTGACCGAGACTGACTGACTAACTGCCTGACTGACTGAGACTGGACTGACTGACTGACTGACTGACTAACTGACTGACTGAGACTGACTGACTGACTGCTTGACTCTCTGACTGGCTATTTCACTGACTGACTGAATGACTAAATGACTGACTGACTGCTTGACTACCTGACTGACTGATTGACTGACTAACTGACTGGACAGGACTGACCGACTGACTGACTGACACCCTGACTGAATAAGGCTGACTGACTGACTGACTGACAGACTGACTGAATAAGGCTGACCGACTGACTGACTGCCTGACTGACTGACTGATTGAATGACTGACTGACTGACTGACCGAGACTGACTGACTGACTGACTGAGACTGGACTGGACTGACTGACTGACTGACTGAGACTGACTGACTGCTTTAGTGACTAACTGACTGCACAGGACTGACCGACTGACTGACTGACTGACTGCCTGACTGACTGACTGACTGAATGACTGACTGACTGAGACTAAATGACTGACTGCTTGACTGACTGGCTGAAGGACTAACTGACTGACTGAGTGACTGACTGACTGGACTGACTGACTGAGACTGAATGACTGAGTGCTTGACTGATTGACTGTCAGACTGACTGACTGACTTCGCAAAAGGGAAAAATAAAAAAAAAAGAATTATAAAATTAGAAAAAAATATTTGCATTTAAGATTTCCTTTCCGGCCGGGACTCGAACCCAGTACCACGTGCTAGGAACCCAACGGTCTAGCCATTAGGCTATCGGAGCTCTGTCGATGGAAGTCTTAAATATAATAAAAACAAAAAATGCACCTTGGTAATTATTGATTCAAACACTTTGAAATTTACAGGTCGAATAATTAAACTGACTCAGAATTTTTCTCCCTACATAAATAATCAATATTCGCAAAAGAGAAAAATTAAAAAAAAAAAGAAGAAGAAATTTCAAATTAGAAACTAAAAGTATACATTGAAGATTTTCGTTCAGGTTGGGACTCGAACCCAGAGCCACTCGCTTGGAATCCTAACACTCTAGCCATTAGTCTATGGGAGCTCTGTCGGTGGGAGTTTTAAATATAATAAAAACAAAAAATGCACCTTGGTAATTGTTTATTTAAACACTTTGAAATCTTCGTGTCGAAAAATTAAACTGACTCAGAATTTTCTTCCCTACATAAATTATCAATAATTGCAAAGGAAAGAAATTGAAAAAAAAAAGAATTTTCAAATTAGAAAAGAAATATATACATTGAAGATATTCGCTCCGGCTGGGACTCGAACCCAGGCCACTCGCTTGGAAGACCAGCGGTCTAGCCATTAGGCTATCGGAGTTCTGTCGAGTGGAGTCTTACTGCCTGACTGATACTGCCTGACTGACAGACTGACTCACTGACTGACTGATACTGACTGACTGACTCACTGACTGACCGAGACTGACTGACTAACTGCCTGACTGACTCAGACTGGACTGACTGACTGACTGACTGACTGACTGACTGACTAACTGACTGACTGAGACTGACTGACTGACTGCTTGACTCTCTGACTGGCTATTTCTTTGACTGACTGAATGACTAAATGACTGACTGACACTGACTGACTGACTGCTTGACTACCTGACTGACTGCTTGACTGACTAACTGACTGGACAGGACTGACCGACTGACTGACTGACAGACTGACTGAATAAGGATGACTGACAGACTGACTGAATAAGGCTGACTGACTGACTGACTGACAGACTGACTGAATAAGGCTGACCGACTGACTGACTGCCTGACTGACTGACTGACTGAATGACTGACTGACTGACTGACCGAGACTGACTGACTGACTGACTGAGACTGGACTGGACTGACTGACTGACTGACTGAGACTGACTGACTGCTTTAGTGACTAACTGACTGCACAGGACTGACCGACTGACTGACTGACTGACTGACTGCCTGACTGACTGACTGAATGACTGACTGACTGAGACTAAATGACTGACTGCTTGACTGACTGGCTGAAGGACTAACTGACTGACTGAGTGACTGACTGACTGGACTGACTGACTGAGACTGAATGACTGAGTGCTTGACTGATTGACTGTCAGACTGACTGACTGACTTCGCAAAAGGGAAAAATAAAAAAAAAGAATTATAAAATTAGAAAAAAATATTTGCATTTAAGATTTCCTTTCCGGCCGGGACTCGAACCCAGTACCACGCGCTAGGAACCCAACGGTCTAGCCATTAGGCTATCGGAGCTCTGTCGACGGAAGTCTTAAATATAATAAAAACAAAAAACGCACCTTGGTAATTATTGATTCAAACACTTTGAAATTTACAGGTCGAATAATTAAACTAACTCAGAATTTTTCTCCCTACATAAATAATCAATATTCGCAAAAGAGAAAAATTAAAAAAAAAGAAGGAGAAATTTCAAATTAGAAACTAAAAGTATACATTGAAGATTTTCGTTCAGGCTGGGACTCGAACCCAGGGCCACTCGCTTGGAAGCCTAACACTCTAGCCATTAGTCTATGGGAGCTCTGTCGGTGGGAGTTTTAAATATAATAAAAACAAAAAATGCACCTTGGTAATTGTTTATTTAAACACTTTGAAATCTTCGTGTCGAAAAATTAAACTGACTCAGAATTTTCTTCCCTACATAAATAATCAATAATTGCAAAGGAAAGAAATTGAAAAAAAAAGAATTTTCAAATTAGAAAAGAAATATATACATTGAAGATATTCGCTCCGGCTGGGACTCGAACCCAGGCCACTCTCTTGGAAGACCAGCGGTCTAGCCATTAGGCTATCGGAGTTCTGTCGAGCGGAGTCTTACTGCCTGACTGATACTGCCTGACTGACAGACTGACTCACTGACTGACTGATACTGACTGACTGACTCACTGACTGACCGAGACTGACTGACTAACTGCCTGACTGACTGAGACTGGACTGACTGACTGACTGACTGACTCACTGACTGGCTATTTCACTGACTGACTGAATGACTAAATGACTGACTGACACTGACTGACTGACTGCTTGACTACCTGACTGACTGCTTGACTGACTAACTGACTGGACAGGACTGACCGACTGACTGACTGACAGACTGACTGAATAAGGATGACTGACAGACTGACTGAATAAGGCTGACTGACTGACTGACTGACAGACTGACTGAATAAGGCTGACCGACTGACTGACTGCCTGACTGACTGACTGACTGAATGACTGACTGACTGACTGACCGAGACTGACTGACTGACTGACTGAGACTGGACTGGACTGACTGACTGACTGACTGACTGAGACTGACTGACTGCTTTAGTGACTAACTGACTGCACAGGACTGACCGACTGACTGACTGACTGACTGCCTGACTGACTGACTGAATGACTGACTGACTGGGACTAAATGACTGACTGCTTGACTGACTGGCTGAAGGACTAACTGACTGACTGAGTGACTGACTGACTGGACTGACTGACTGACTGAGACTGAATGACTGAGTGCTTGACTGATTGACTGTCAGACTGACTGACTGACTTCGCAAAAGGGAAAAATAAAAAAAAAAGAATTATAAAATTAGAAAAAAATATTTGCATTTAAGATTTCCTGGCCGGGACTCGAACCCAGTACCACGCGCTAGGAACCCAACGGTCTAGCCATTAGGCTATCGGAGCTCTGTCGATGGAAGTCTTAAATATAATAAAAACAAAAAATGCACCTTGGTAATTATTGATTCAAACACTTTGAAATTTACAGGTCGAATAATTAAACTGACTCAGAATTTTTCTCCCTACATAAATAATCAATATTCGCAAAAGAGAAAAATTAAAAAAAAAAGAAGAAGAAATTTCAAATTAGAAACTAAAAGTATACATTGAAGATTTTCGTTCAGGCTGGGACTCGAACCCAGGGCCACTCGCTTGGGAGCCTAACACTCTAGCCATTAGTCTATGGGAGCTCTGTCGGTGGGAGTTTTAAATATAATAAAAACAAAAAATGCACCTTGGTAATTGTTTATTTAAACACTTTGAAATCTTCGTGTCGAAAAATTAAACTGACTCAGAATTTTCTTCCCTACATAAATAATCAATAATTGCAAAGGAAAGAAATTGAAAAAAAAAAGAATTTTCAAATTAGAAAAGAAATATATACATTGAAGATATTCGCTCCGGCTGGGACTCGAACCCAGGCCACTCGCTTGGAAGACCAGCGGTCTAGCCATTAGGCTATCGGAGTTCTGTCGAGCGGAGTCTTACTGCCTGACTGATACTGCCTGACTGACAGACTGACTCACTGACTGACTGATACTGACTGACTGACTCACTGACTGACCGAGACTGACTGACTAACTGCCTGACTGACTGAGACTGGACTGACTGACTGACTGACTGACTCACTGACTGGCTATTTCACTGACTGACTGAATGACTAAATGACTGACTGACACTGACTGACTGACTGCTTGACTACCTGACTGACTGCTTGACTGACTAACTGACTGGACAGGACTGACCGACTGACTGACTGACAGACTGACTGAATAAGGATGACTGACAGACTGACTGAATAAGGCTGACTGACTGACTGACTGACAGACTGACTGAATAAGGCTGACCGACTGACTGACTGCCTGACTGACTGACTGACTGAATGACTGACTGACTGACTGACCGAGACTGACTGACTGACTGACTGAGACTGGACTGGACTGACTGACTGACTGACTGACTGAGACTGACTGACTGCTTTAGTGACTAACTGACTGCACAGGACTGACCGACTGACTGACTGACTGACTGCCTGACTGACTGACTGAATGACTGACTGACTGGGACTAAATGACTAACTGCTTGACTGACTGGCTGAAGGACTAACTGACTGACTGAGTGACTGACTGACTGGACTGACTGACTGAGACTGAATGACTGAGTGCTTGACTGATTGACTGTCAGACTGACTGACTGACTTCGCAAAAGGGAAAAATAAAAAAAAAAGAATTATAAAATTAGAAAAAAAATATTTGCATTTAAGATTTCCTGGCCGGGACTCGTACCCAGTACCACGCGCTTGGAACCCAACGGTCTAGCCATTAGGCTATCGGAGCTCTGTCGAGCTGTGGGAGTTTTAAATATACTGCCTGAGACTGGACTGAGTGACTGACTGACTGACTGACTGACTAACTGACTGACTGAGACTGACTGACTGACTGCTTGACTCTCTGACTGGCTATTTCACTGACTGACTGAATGACTAAATGACTGACTGACACTGACTGACAGACTGCTTGACTACCTGACTGACTGCTTGACTGACTAACTGACTGGACAGGACTGACCGACTGACTGACTGACAGACTGACTGAATAAGGATGACTGACAGACTGACTGAATAAGGCTGACTGACTGACTGACTGACAGACTGACTGAATAAGGCTGACCGACTGACTGACTGCCTGACTGACTGAATGACTGACTGACTGACTGACCGAGACTGACTGACTGACTGACTGAGACTGGACTGGACTGACTGACTGACTGAGACTGGACTGGACTGACTGACTGACTGACTGACTGAGACTGACTGACTGCTTTAGTGACTAACTGACTGCACAGGACTGACCGACTGACTGACTGACTGACTGCCTGACTGACTGACTGAGACTAAATGACTGACTGCTTTACTGACTGGCTGAAGGACTAACTGACTGACTGAGTGACTGACTGACTGGACTGACTGACTGAGACTGAATGACTGAGTGCTTGACTGATTGACTGTCAGACTGACTGACTGACTTCGCAAAAGGGAAAAATATAAAAAAAAGAATTATAAAATTAGAAAAAAATATTTGCATTTAAGATTTCCTTTCCGGCCGGGACTCGAACCCAGTACCACGCGCGGTCTAGCCATTAGGCTATCGGAGTTCTGTCAAGCGGAGTCTTACTGCCTGACTGATACTGCCTGACTGACAGACTGACTCACTGACTGACTGATACTGACTGACTGACTCACTGACTGACCGAGACTGACTGACTAACTGCCTGACTGACTGAGACTGGACTGACTGACTGACTGACTGACTGACTGACTAACTGACTGACTGAGACTGACTGACTGACTGCTTGACTCTCTGACTGGCTATTTCACTGACTGACTGAATGACTAAATGACTGACTGACACTGACTGACTGACTGCTTGACTACCTGACTGACTGCTTGACTGACTAACTGACTGGACAGGACTGACCGACTGACTGACTGACAGACTGACTGAATAAGGATGACTGACAGACTGACTGAATAAGGCTGACTGACTGACTGACTGACAGACTGACTGAATAAGGCTGACCGACTGACTGACTGCCTGACTGACTGACTGAATGACTGACTGACTGAGACTAAATGACTGACTGCTTGACTGACTGGCTGAAGGACTAACTGACTGACTGAGTGACTGACTGACTGGACTGACTGACTGAGACTGAATGACTGAGTGCTTGACTGATTGACTGTCAGACTGACTGACTGACTTCGCAAAAGGGAAAAATAAAAAAAAAAGAATTATAAAATTAGAAAAAAATATTTGCATTTAAGATTTCCTTTCCGGCTGGGATTTGAACCCAGGGCGACACTCATGGAAGCCCAACGCTCTCGCCAATATACTATCGGATCTCTGTTGATCGGTGTCTTAATTATAATAAAAACAAAAAATGCACCTTAGTAATTATTGATCTAAAATCTTTGAAATCTAAAGGTCGAATGATTAAACTGACTCAGAATTTTCTTCCGTACATAAATAATCCATATTTGCAAAAGAAAGAAATTGAAAAAAAAAAGAATCTTCAAATTAGAAGAGAAATATATACATGGAAGATTTTCGTGTCGGCCGGGACTCGAACCCAGTACCACGCGCTTGGAACCCAACGGTCTAGCCATTAGGCTATCGGAGCTCTGTCGATGGAAGTCTTAAATATAATAAAAACAAAAAATGCACCTTGGTAATTATTGATTCAAACACTTTGAAATTTACAGGTCGAATAATTAAACTGACTCAGAATTTTTCTCCCTACATAAATAATCAATATTCGCAAAAGAGAAAAATTAAAAAAAAAGAAGAAGAAATTTCAAATTAGAAACTAAAAGTATACATTGAAGATTTTCGTTCAGGCTGGGACTCGAACCCAGGGCCACTCGCTTGGAAGCCTAACACTCTAGCCATTAGTCTATGGGAGCTCTGTCGGTGGGAGTTTTAAATATAATAAAAACAAAAAATGCACCTTGGTAATTGTTTATTTAAACACTTTGAAATCTTCGTGTCGAAAAATTAAACTGACTCAGAATTTTCTTCCCTACATAAATAATCAATAATTGCAAAGGAAAGAAATTGAAAAAAAAAGAATTTTCAAATTAGAAAAGAAATATACACATTGAAGATATTCGCTCCGGCTGGGACTCGAACCCAGGCCACTCGCTTGGAAGACCAGCGGTCTAGCCATTAGGCTATCGGAGTTCTGTCGAGCGGAGTCTTACTGCCTGACTGATACTGCCTGACTGACAGACTGACTCACTGACTGACTGATACTGACTGACTGACTCACTGACTGACCGAGACTGACTGACTAACTGCCTGAGACTGGACTGACTGACTGACTGACTGACTGACTGACTAACTGACTGACTGAGACTGACTGACTGACTGCTTGACTCTCTGACTGGCTATTTCACTGACTGACTGAATGACTAAATGACTGACTGACACTGACTGACTGACTGCTTGACTACCTGACTGACTGCTTGACTGACTAACTGACTGGACAGGACTGACCGACTGACTGACTGACAGACTGACTGAATAAGGATGACTGACAGACTGACTGAATAAGGCTGACTGACTGACTGACTGACAGACTGACTGAATAAGGCTGACCGACTGACTGACTGCCTGACTGACTGACTGACTGAATGACTGACTGACTGAGACTAAATGACTGACTGCTTGACTGACTGGCTGAAGGACTAACTGACTGACTGAGTGACTGACTGACTGGACTGACTGACTGAGACTGAATGACTGAGTGCTTGACTGATTGACTGTCAGACTGACTGACTGACTTCGCAAAAGGGAAAAATAAAAAAAAAGAATTATAAAATTAGAAAAAAATATTTGCATTTAAGATTTCCTTTCCGGCTGGGATTTGAACCCAGGGCGACACTCATGGAAGCCCAACGCTCTCGCCAATATACTATCGGATCTCTGTTGATCGGTGTCTTAATTATAATAAAAACAAAAAATGCACCTTAGTAATTATTGATCTAAAATCTTTGAAATCTAAAGGTCGAATGATTAAACTGACTCAGAATTTTCTTCCGTACATAAATAATCCATATTTGCAAAAGAAAGAAATTGAAAAAAAAAAGAATCTTCAAATTAGAAGAGAAATATATACATGGAAGATTTTCGTGTCGGCCGGGACTCGAACCCAGTACCACGCGCTTGGAACCCAACGGTCTAGCCATTAGGCTATCGGAGCTCTGTCGATGGAAGTCTTAAATATAATAAAAACAAAAAATGCACCTTGGTAATTATTGATTCAAACACTTTGAAATTTACAGGTCGAATAATTAAACTGACTCAGAATTTTTCTCCCTACATAAATAATCAATATTCGCAAAAGAGAAAAATTAAACAAAAAAGAAGAAGAAATATCAAATTAGAAACTAAAAGTATACATTGAAGATTTTCGTTCAGGCTGGGACTCGAACCCAGGGCCACTCGCTTGGAAGCCTAACACTCTAGCCATTAGTCTATGGGAGCTCTGTCGGTGGGAGTTTTAAATATAATAAAAACAAAAAATGCACCTTGGTAATTGTTTATTTAAACACTTTGAAATCTTCGTGTCGAAAAATTAAACTGACTCAGAATTTTCTTCCCTACATAAATAATCAATAATTGCAAAGGAAAGAAATTGAAAAAAAAAAGAATTTTCAAATTAGAAAAGAAATATACACATTGAAGATATTCGCTCCGGCTGGGACTCGAACCCAGGCCACTCGCTTGGAAGACCAGCGGTCTAGCCATTAGGCTATCGGAGTTCTGTCGAGCGGAGTCTTACTGCCTGACTGATACTGCCTGACTGACAGACTGACTCACTGACTGACTGATACTGACTGACTGACTCACTGACTGACCGAGACTGACTGACTAACTGCCTGACTGACTGAGACTGGACTGACTGACTGACTGACTGACTGACTGACTAACTGACTGACTGAGACTGACTGACTGACTGCTTGACTCTCTGACTGGCTATTTCACTGACTGACTGAATGACTAAATGACTGACTGACACTGACTGACTGACTGCTTGACTACCTGACTGACTGCTTGACTACCTGACTGACTGCTTGACTGACTAACTGACTGGACAGGACTGACCGACTGACTGACTGACAGACTGACTGAATAAGGCTGACTGACTGACTGACTGACAGACTGACTGAATAAGGCTGACCGACTGACTGACTGCCTGACTGACTGACTGACTGAATGACTGACTGACTGACTGACCGAGACTGACTGACTGACTGACTGAGACTGGACTGGACTGACTGACTGACTGACTGACTGAGACTGACTGACTGCTTTAGTGACTAACTGACTGCACAGGACTGACCGACTGACTGACTGACTGACTGCCTGACTGACTGACTGACTGAATGACTGACTGACTGAGACTAAATGACTGACTGCTTGACTGACTGGCTGAAGGACTAACTGACTGACTGAGTGACTGACTGACTGGACTGACTGACTGAGACTGAATGACTGAGTGCTTGACTGATTGACTGTCAGACTGACTGACTGACTTCGCAAAAGGGAAAAATAAAAAAAAAGAATTATAAAATTAGAAAAAATATTTGCATTTAAGATTTCCTTTCCGGCTGGGATTTGAACCCAGGGCGACACTCATGGAAGCCCAACGCTCTCGCCAATATACTATCGGATCTCTGTTGATCGGTGTCTTAATTATAATAAAAACAAAAAATGCTCTTTAGTAATTATTGATCTAAAATCTTTGAAATCTAAAGGTCGAATGATTAAACTGACTCAGAATTTTCTTCCGTACATAAATAATCCATATTTGCAAAAGAAAGAAATTGAAAAAAAAAAGAATTTTCAAATTAGAAGAGAAATATATACATGGAAGATTTTCCTTCCGGCCGGGACTCGAACCCAGTACCACGCGCTTGGAACCCAACGGTCTAGCCATTAGGCTATCGGAGCTCTGTCGATGGAAGTCTTAAATATAATAAAAACAAAAAATGCACCTTGGTAATTATTGATTCAAACACTTTGAAATTTACAGGTCGAATAATTAAACTGACTCAGAATTTTTCTCCCTACATAAATAATCAATATTCGCAAAAGAGAAAAATTAAACAAAAAAGAAGAAGAAATATCAAATTAGAAACTAAAAGTATACATTGAAGATTTTCGTTCAGGCTGGGACTCGAACCCAGGGCCACTCGCTTGGAAGCCTAACACTCTAGCCATTAGTCTATGGGAGCTCTGTCGGTGGGAGTTTTAAATATAATAAAAACAAAAAATGCACCTTGGTAATTGTTTATTTAAACACTTTGAAATCTTCGTGTCGAAAAATTAAACTGACTCAGAATTTTCTTCCCTACATAAATAATCAATGATTGCAAAGGAAAGAAATTGAAAAAAAAAAGAATTTTCAAATTAGAAAAGAAATATATACATTGAAGATATTCGCTCCGGCTGGGACTCGAACCCAGGCCACTCGCTTGGAAGACCAGCGGTCTAGCCATTAGGCTATCGGAGTTCTGTCGAGCGGAGTCTTACTGCCTGACTGATACTGCCTGACTGACAGACTGACTCACTGACTGACTGATACTGACTGACTGACTCACTGACTGACCGAGACTGACTGACTAACTGCCTGACTGACTGAGACTGGACTGAGTGACTGACTGACTGACTGACTGACTAACTGACTGACTGAGACTGACTGACTGACTGCTTGACTCTCTGACTGGCTATTTCACTGACTGACTGAATGACTAAATGACTGACTGACACTGACTGACTGACTGCTTGACTACCTGACTGACTGCTTGACTGACTAACTGACTGGACAGGACTGACCGACTGACTGACTGACAGACTGACTGAATAAGGATGACTGACAGACTGACTGAATAAGGCTGACTGACTGACTGACTGACAGACTGACTGAATAAGGCTGACCGACTGACTGACTGCCTGACTGACTGAATGACTGACTGACTGACTGACCGAGACTGACTGACTGACTGACTGAGACTGGACTGGACTGACTGACTGACTGACTGACTGAGACTGACTGACTGCTTTAGTGACTAACTGACTGCACAGGACTGACCGACTGACTGACTGACTGACTGCCTGACTGACTGACTGACTGAATGACTGACTGACTGAGACTAAATGACTGACTGCTTGACTGACTGGCTGAAGGACTAACTGACTGACTGAGTGACTGACTGACTGGACTGACTGACTGAGACTGAATGACTGAGTGCTTGACTGATTGACTGTCAGACTGACTGACTGACTTCGCAAAAGGGAAAAATATAAAAAAAAAGAATTATAAAATTAGAAAAAAATATTTGCATTTAAGATTTCCTTTCCGGCCGGGACTCGAACCCAGTACCACGCGCTAGGAACCCAACGGTCTAGCCATTAGGCTATCGGAGCTCTGTCGATGGAAGTCTTAAATATAATAAAAACAAAAAATGCACCTTGGTAATTATTGATTCAAACACTTTGAAATTTACAGGTCGAATAATTAAACTGACTCAGAATTTTTCTCCCTACGTAAATAATCAATATTCGCAAAAGAGAAAAATTGAAAAAAAAAAGAAGAAGAAATTTCAAATTAGAAACTAAAAGTATACATTGAAGATTTTCGTTCAGGCTGGGACTCGAACCCAGGGCCACTCGCTTGGAAGCCTAACACTCTAGCCATTAGTCTATGGGAGCTCTGTTGGTGGGAGTTTTAAATATAATAAAAACAAAAAATGCACCTTGGTAATTGTTTATTTAAACACTTTGAAATCTTCGTGTCGAAAAATTAAACTGACTCAGAATTTTCTTCCCTACATAAATAATCAATAATTGCAAAGGAAAGAAATTGAAAAAAAAAAGAATTTTCAAATTAGAAAAGAAATATATACATTGAAGATATTCGCTCCGGCTGTGACTCGAACCCAGGCCACTCGCTTGGAAGACCAGCGGTCTAGCCATTAGGCTATCGGAGTTCTGTCGAGCGGAGTCTTACTGCCTGACTGATACTGCCTGACTGACAGACTGACTCACTGACTGACTGATACTGACTGACTGACTCACTGACTGACCGAGACTGACTGACTAACTGCCTGACTGACTGAGACTGGACTGACTGACTGACTGACTGAATGACTGACTAACTGACTGACTGAGACTGACTGACTGACTGCTTGACTCTCTGACTGGCTATTTCACTGACTGACTGAATGACTAAATGACTGACTGACACTGACTGACTGACTGCTTGACTACCTGACTGACTGCTTGACTGACTAACTGACTGGACAGGACTGACCGACTGACTGACTGACAGACTGACTGAATAAGGATGACTGACAGACTGACTGAATAAGGCTGACTGACTGACTGACTGACAGACTGACTGAATAAGGCTGACCGACTGACTGACTGCCTGACTGACTGACTGACTGAATGACTGACTGACTGAGACTAAATGACTGACTGCTTGACTGACTGGCTGAAGGACTAACTGACTGACTGAGTGACTGACTGACTGGACTGACTGACTGAGACTGAATGACTGAGTGCTTGACTGATTGACTGTCAGACTGACTGACTGACTTCGCAAAAGGGAAAAATAAAAAAAAAGAATTATAAAATTAGAAAAAAATATTTGCATTAAAGATTTCCTTTCCGGCTGGGATTTGAACCCAGGGCGACACTCATGGAAGCCCAACGCTCTCGCCAATATACTATCGGATCTCTGTTGATCGGTGTCTTAATTATAATAAAAACAAAAAATGCACCTTAGTAATTATTGATCTAAAATCTTTGAAATCTAAAGGTCGAATGATTAAACTGACTCAGAATTTTCTTCCGTACATAAATAATCCATATTTGCAAAAGAAAGAAATTGAAAAAAAAAAGAATCTTCAAATTAGAAGAGAAATATATACATGGAAGATTTTCGTTCCGACCGGGACTCGAACCCAGTACCACGCGCTTGGAACCCAACGGTCTAGCCATTAGGCTATCGGAGCTCTGTCGATGGAAGTCTTAAATATAATAAGAACAAAAAATGCACCTTGGTAATTATTGATTCAAACACTTTGAAATTTACAGGTCGAATAATTAAACTGACTCAGAATTTGTCTCCCTACATAAATAATCAATATTCGCAAAAGAGAAAAATTAAAAAAAAAGAAGAAGAAATTTCAAATTAGAAACTAAAAGTATACATTGAAGATTTTCGTTCAGGCTGGGACTCGAACCCAGGGCCACTCGCTTGGAAGCCTAACACTCTAGCCATTAGTCTATGGGAGCTCTGTCGGTGGGAGTTTTAAATATAATAAAAACAAAAAATGCACCTTGGTAATTGTTTATTTAAACACTTTGAAATCTTTGTGTCGAAAAATTAAACTGACTCACAATTTTCTTCCCTACATAAATAATCAATAATTGCAAAGGAAAGAAATTGAAAAAAAAAGAATTTTCAAATTAGAAAAGCAATATATACATTGAAGATATTCGCTCCGGCTGGGACTCGAACCCAGGCCACTCGCTTGGAAGACCAGCGGTCTAGCCATTAGGCTATCGGAGTTCTGTCGAGCGGAGTCTTACTGCCTGACTGATACTGCCTGACTGACAGACTGACTCACTGACTGACTGATACTGACTGACTGACTCACTGACTGACCGAGACTGACTGACTAACTGCCTGACTGACTGAGACTGGACTGACTGACTGACTGACTAACTGACTGACTGAGACTGACTGACTGACTGCTTGACTCTCTGACTGGCTATTTCACTGACTGACTGAATGACTAAATGAGTGACTGACACTGACTGACTGACTGCTTGACTACCTGACTGACTGCTTGACTGACTAACTGACTGGACAGGACTGACCGACTGACTGACTGACAGACTGACTGAATAAGGCTGACTGACTGACTGACTGACAGACTGACTGAATAAGGCTGACCGACTGACTGACTGCCTGACTGACTGACTGACTGAATGACTGACTGACTGACTGACCGAGACTGACTGACTGACTGACTGAGACTGGACTGGACTGACTGACTGACTGACTGACTGAGACTGACTGACTGCTTTAGTGACTAACTGACTGCACAGGACTGACCGACTGACTGACTGACTGACTGCCTGACTGACTGACTGACTGAATGACTGACTGACTGAGACTAAATGACTGACTGCTTGACTGACTGGCTGAAGGACTAACTGACTGACTGAGTGACTGACTGACTGGACTGACTGACTGAGACTGAATGACTGAGTGCTTGACTGATTGACTGTCAGACTGACTGACTGACTTCGCAAAAGGGAAAAATAAAAAAAAAGAATTATAAAATTAGAAAAAAATATTTGCATTTAAGATTTCCTTTCCGGCTGGGATTTGAACCCAGGGCGACACTCATGGAAGCCCAACGCTCTCGCCAATATACTATCGGATCTCTGTTGATCGGTGTCTTAATTATAATAAAAACAAAAAATGCACTTTAGTAATTATTGATCCAAAATCTTTGAAATCTAAAGGTCGAATGATTAAACTGACTCAGAATTTTCTTCCGTACATAAATAATCCATATTTGCGAAAGAAAGAAATTGAAAAAAAAAAGAATCTTCAAATTAGAAGAGAAATATATACAAGGAAGATTTTCGCTCCGGCTGGGACTCGAACCCAGGCCACTCGCTTGGAAGACCAGCGGTCTAGCCATTAGGCTATCGGAGTTCTGTCGAGCGGAGTCTTACTGCCTGACTGATACTGCCTGACTGACAGACTGACTCACTGACTGACTGATACTGACTGACTGACTCACTGACTGACCGAGACTGACTGACTAACTGCCTGACTGACTGAGACTGGACTGACTGACTGACTGACTAACTGACTGACTGAGACTGACTGACTGACTGCTTGACTCTCTGACTGGCTATTTCACTGACTGACTGAATGACTAAATGAGTGACTGACACTGACTGACTGACTGCTTGACTACCTGACTGACTGCTTGACTGACTAACTGACTGGACAGGACTGACCGACTGACTGACTGACAGACTGACTGAATAAGGCTGACTGACTGACTGACTGACAGACTGACTGAATAAGGCTGACCGACTGACTGACTGCCTGACTGACTGACTGACTGAATGACTGACTGACTGACTGACCGAGACTGACTGACTGACTGACTGAGACTGGACTGGACTGACTGACTGACTGACTGACTGAGACTGACTGACTGCTTTAGTGACTAACTGACTGCACAGGACTGACCGACTGACTGACTGACTGACTGCCTGACTGACTGACTGACTGAATGACTGACTGACTGAGACTAAATGACTGACTGCTTGACTGACTGGCTGAAGGACTAACTGACTGACTGAGTGACTGACTGACTGGACTGACTGACTGAGACTGAATGACTGAGTGCTTGACTGATTGACTGTCAGACTGACTGACTGACTTCGCAAAAGGGAAAAATAAAAAAAAAGAATTATAAAATTAGAAAAAAATATTTGCATTTAAGATTTCCTTTCCGGCTGGGATTTGAACCCAGGGCGACACTCATGGAAGCCCAACGCTCTCGCCAATATACTATCGGATCTCTGTTGATCGGTGTCTTAATTATAATAAAAACAAAAAATGCACCTTAGTAATTATTGATCTAAAATCTTTGAAATCTAAAGGTCGAATGATTAAACTGACTCAGAATTTTCTTCCGTACATAAATAATCCATATTTGCAAAAGAAAGAAATTGAAAAAAAAAAGAATCTTCAAATTAGAAGAGAAATATATACATGGAAGATTTTCGTGTCGGCCGGGACTCGAACCCAGTACCACGCGCTTGGAACCCAACGGTCTAGCCATTAGGCTATCGGAGCTCTGTCGATGGAAGTCTTAAATATAATAAAAACAAAAAATGCACCTTGGTAATTATTGATTCAAACACTTTGAAATTTACAGGTCGAATAATTAAACTGACTCAGAATTTTTCTCCCTACATAAATAATCAATATTCGCAAAAGAGAAAAATTAAACAAAAAAGAAGAAGAAATATCAAATTAGAAACTAAAAGTATACATTGAAGATTTTCGTTCAGGCTGGGACTCGAACCCAGGGCCACTCGCTTGGAAGCCTAACACTCTAGCCATTAGTCTATGGGAGCTCTGTCGGTGGGAGTTTTAAATATAATAAAAACAAAAAATGCACCTTGGTAATTGTTTATTTAAACACTTTGAAATCTTCGTGTCGAAAAATTAAACTGACTCAGAATTTTCTTCCCTACATAAATAATCAATAATTGCAAAGGAAAGAAATTGAAAAAAAAAAGAATTTTCAAATTAGAAAAGAAATATACACATTGAAGATATTCGCTCCGGCTGGGACTCGAACCCAGGCCACTCGCTTGGAAGACCAGCGGTCTAGCCATTAGGCTATCGGAGTTCTGTCGAGCGGAGTCTTACTGCCTGACTGATACTGCCTGACTGACAGACTGACTCACTGACTGACTGATACTGACTGACTGACTCACTGACTGACCGAGACTGACTGACTAACTGCCTGACTGACTGAGACTGGACTGACTGACTGACTGACTAACTGACTGACTGAGACTGACTGACTGACTGCTTGACTCTCTGACTGGCTATTTCACTGACTGACTGAATGACTAAATGAGTGACTGACACTGACTGACTGACTGCTTGACTACCTGACTGACTGCTTGACTGACTAACTGACTGGACAGGACTGACCGACTGACTGACTGACAGACTGACTGAATAAGGCTGACTGACTGACTGACTGACAGACTGACTGAATAAGGCTGACCGACTGACTGACTGCCTGACTGACTGACTGACTGAATGACTGACTGACTGACTGACCGAGACTGACTGACTGACTGACTGAGACTGGACTGGACTGACTGACTGACTGACTGACTGAGACTGACTGACTGCTTTAGTGACTAACTGACTGCACAGGACTGACCGACTGACTGACTGACTGACTGCCTGACTGACTGACTGACTGAATGACTGACTGACTGAGACTAAATGACTGACTGCTTGACTGACTGGCTGAAGGACTAACTGACTGACTGAGTGACTGACTGACTGGACTGACTGACTGAGACTGAATGACTGAGTGCTTGACTGATTGACTGTCAGACTGACTGACTGACTTCGCAAAAGGGAAAAATAAAAAAAAAGAATTATAAAATTAGAAAAAAATATTTGCATTTAAGATTTCCTTTCCGGCTGGGATTTGAACCCAGGGCGACACTCATGGAAGCCCAACGCTCTCGCCAATATACTATCGGATCTCTGTTGATCGGTGTCTTAATTATAATAAAAACAAAAAATGCACTTTAGTAATTATTGATCCAAAATCTTTGAAATCTAAAGGTCGAATGATTAAACTGACTCAGAATTTTCTTCCGTACATAAATAATCCATATTTGCGAAAGAAAGAAATTGAAAAAAAAAAGAATCTTCAAATTAGAAGAGAAATATATACAAGGAAGATTTTCGCTCCGGCTGGGACTCGAACCCAGGCCACTCGCTTGGAAGACCAGCGGTCTAGCCATTAGGCTATCGGAGTTCTGTCGAGCGGAGTCTTACTGCCTGACTGATACTGCCTGACTGACAGACTGACTCACTGACTGACTGATACTGACTGACTGACTCACTGACTGACCGAGACTGACTGACTAACTGCCTGACTGACTGAGACTGGACTGACTGACTGACTGACTAACTGACTGACTGAGACTGACTGACTGACTGCTTGACTCTCTGACTGGCTATTTCACTGACTGACTGAATGACTAAATGAGTGACTGACACTGACTGACTGACTGCTTGACTACCTGACTGACTGCTTGACTGACTAACTGACTGGACAGGACTGACCGACTGACTGACTGACAGACTGACTGAATAAGGCTGACTGACTGACTGACTGACAGACTGACTGAATAAGGCTGACCGACTGACTGACTGCCTGACTGACTGACTGACTGAATGACTGACTGACTGACTGACCGAGACTGACTGACTGACTGACTGAGACTGGACTGGACTGACTGACTGACTGACTGACTGAGACTGACTGACTGCTTTAGTGACTAACTGACTGCACAGGACTGACCGACTGACTGACTGACTGACTGCCTGACTGACTGACTGACTGAATGACTGACTGACTGAGACTAAATGACTGACTGCTTGACTGACTGGCTGAAGGACTAACTGACTGACTGAGTGACTGACTGACTGGACTGACTGACTGAGACTGAATGACTGAGTGCTTGACTGATTGACTGTCAGACTGACTGACTGACTTCGCAAAAGGGAAAAATAAAAAAAAAGAATTATAAAATTAGAAAAAAATATTTGCATTTAAGATTTCCTTTCCGGCTGGGATTTGAACCCAGGGCGACACTCATGGAAGCCCAACGCTCTCGCCAATATACTATCGGATCTCTGTTGATCGGTGTCTTAATTATAATAAAAACAAAAAATGCACCTTAGTAATTATTGATCTAAAATCTTTGAAATCTAAAGGTCGAATGATTAAACTGACTCAGAATTTTCTTCCGTACATAAATAATCCATATTTGCAAAAGAAAGAAATTGAAAAAAAAAAGAATCTTCAAATTAGAAGAGAAATATATACATGGAAGATTTTCGTGTCGGCCGGGACTCGAACCCAGTACCACGCGCTTGGAACCCAACGGTCTAGCCATTAGGCTATCGGAGCTCTGTCGATGGAAGTCTTAAATATAATAAAAACAAAAAATGCACCTTGGTAATTATTGATTCAAACACTTTGAAATTTACAGGTCGAATAATTAAACTGACTCAGAATTTTTCTCCCTACATAAATAATCAATATTCGCAAAAGAGAAAAATTAAACAAAAAAGAAGAAGAAATATCAAATTAGAAACTAAAAGTATACATTGAAGATTTTCGTTCAGGCTGGGACTCGAACCCAGGGCCACTCGCTTGGAAGCCTAACACTCTAGCCATTAGTCTATGGGAGCTCTGTCGGTGGGAGTTTTAAATATAATAAAAACAAAAAATGCACCTTGGTAATTGTTTATTTAAACACTTTGAAATCTTCGTGTCGAAAAATTAAACTGACTCAGAATTTTCTTCCCTACATAAATAATCAATAATTGCAAAGGAAAGAAATTGAAAAAAAAAAGAATTTTCAAATTAGAAAAGAAATATACACATTGAAGATATTCGCTCCGGCTGGGACTCGAACCCAGGCCACTCGCTTGGAAGACCAGCGGTCTAGCCATTAGGCTATCGGAGTTCTGTCGAGCGGAGTCTTACTGCCTGACTGATACTGCCTGACTGACAGACTGACTCACTGACTGACTGATACTGACTGACTGACTCACTGACTGACCGAGACTGACTGACTAACTGCCTGACTGACTGAGACTGGACTGACTGACTGACTGACTAACTGACTGACTGAGACTGACTGACTGACTGCTTGACTCTCTGACTGGCTATTTCACTGACTGACTGAATGACTAAATGAGTGACTGACACTGACTGACTGACTGCTTGACTACCTGACTGACTGCTTGACTGACTAACTGACTGGACAGGACTGACCGACTGACTGACTGACAGACTGACTGAATAAGGCTGACTGACTGACTGACTGACAGACTGACTGAATAAGGCTGACCGACTGACTGACTGCCTGACTGACTGACTGACTGAATGACTGACTGACTGACTGACCGAGACTGACTGACTGACTGACTGAGACTGGACTGGACTGACTGACTGACTGACTGACTGAGACTGACTGACTGCTTTAGTGACTAACTGACTGCACAGGACTGACCGACTGACTGACTGACTGACTGCCTGACTGACTGACTGACTGAATGACTGACTGACTGAGACTAAATGACTGACTGCTTGACTGACTGGCTGAAGGACTAACTGACTGACTGAGTGACTGACTGACTGGACTGACTGACTGAGACTGAATGACTGAGTGCTTGACTGATTGACTGTCAGACTGACTGACTGACTTCGCAAAAGGGAAAAATAAAAAAAAAGAATTATAAAATTAGAAAAAAATATTTGCATTTAAGATTTCCTTTCCGGCTGGGATTTGAACCCAGGGCGACACTCATGGAAGCCCAACGCTCTCGCCAATATACTATCGGATCTCTGTTGATCGGTGTCTTAATTATAATAAAAACAAAAAATGCACTTTAGTAATTATTGATCCAAAATCTTTGAAATCTAAAGGTCGAATGATTAAACTGACTCAGAATTTTCTTCCGTACATAAATAATCCATATTTGCGAAAGAAAGAAATTGAAAAAAAAAAGAATCTTCAAATTAGAAG
The DNA here is from genome assembly GCF_026930045.1 of Uloborus diversus. Taxonomy (NCBI): domain Eukaryota; kingdom Metazoa; phylum Arthropoda; class Arachnida; order Araneae; family Uloboridae; genus Uloborus; species Uloborus diversus. The sequence continues at coordinate 340,947 of NW_026558648.1, read as the reverse complement.
AGAAATATATACAAGGAAGATTTTCGCTCCGGCTGGGACTCGAACCCAGGCCACTCGCTTGGAAGACCAGCGGTCTAGCCATTAGGCTATCGGAGTTCTGTCGAGCGGAGTCTTACTGCCTGACTGATACTGCCTGACTGACAGACTGACTCACTGACTGACTGATACTGACTGACTGACTCACTGACTGACCGAGACTGACTGACTAACTGCCTGACTGACTGAGACTGGACTGACTGACTGACTGACTAACTGACTGACTGAGACTGACTGACTGACTGCTTGACTCTCTGACTGGCTATTTCACTGACTGACTGAATGACTAAATGAGTGACTGACACTGACTGACTGACTGCTTGACTACCTGACTGACTGCTTGACTGACTAACTGACTGGACAGGACTGACCGACTGACTGACTGACAGACTGACTGAATAAGGCTGACTGACTGACTGACTGACAGACTGACTGAATAAGGCTGACCGACTGACTGACTGCCTGACTGACTGACTGACTGAATGACTGACTGACTGACTGACCGAGACTGACTGACTGACTGACTGAGACTGGACTGGACTGACTGACTGACTGACTGACTGAGACTGACTGACTGCTTTAGTGACTAACTGACTGCACAGGACTGACCGACTGACTGACTGACTGACTGCCTGACTGACTGACTGACTGAATGACTGACTGACTGAGACTAAATGACTGACTGCTTGACTGACTGGCTGAAGGACTAACTGACTGACTGAGTGACTGACTGACTGGACTGACTGACTGAGACTGAATGACTGAGTGCTTGACTGATTGACTGTCAGACTGACTGACTGACTTCGCAAAAGGGAAAAATAAAAAAAAAGAATTATAAAATTAGAAAAAAATATTTGCATTTAAGATTTCCTTTCCGGCTGGGATTTGAACCCAGGGCGACACTCATGGAAGCCCAACGCTCTCGCCAATATACTATCGGATCTCTGTTGATCGGTGTCTTAATTATAATAAAAACAAAAAATGCACCTTAGTAATTATTGATCTAAAATCTTTGAAATCTAAAGGTCGAATGATTAAACTGACTCAGAATTTTCTTCCGTACATAAATAATCCATATTTGCAAAAGAAAGAAATTGAAAAAAAAAAGAATCTTCAAATTAGAAGAGAAATATATACATGGAAGATTTTCGTGTCGGCCGGGACTCGAACCCAGTACCACGCGCTTGGAACCCAACGGTCTAGCCATTAGGCTATCGGAGCTCTGTCGATGGAAGTCTTAAATATAATAAAAACAAAAAATGCACCTTGGTAATTATTGATTCAAACACTTTGAAATTTACAGGTCGAATAATTAAACTGACTCAGAATTTTTCTCCCTACATAAATAATCAATATTCGCAAAAGAGAAAAATTAAACAAAAAAGAAGAAGAAATATCAAATTAGAAACTAAAAGTATACATTGAAGATTTTCGTTCAGGCTGGGACTCGAACCCAGGGCCACTCGCTTGGAAGCCTAACACTCTAGCCATTAGTCTATGGGAGCTCTGTCGGTGGGAGTTTTAAATATAATAAAAACAAAAAATGCACCTTGGTAATTGTTTATTTAAACACTTTGAAATCTTCGTGTCGAAAAATTAAACTGACTCAGAATTTTCTTCCCTACATAAATAATCAATAATTGCAAAGGAAAGAAATTGAAAAAAAAAAGAATTTTCAAATTAGAAAAGAAATATACACATTGAAGATATTCGCTCCGGCTGGGACTCGAACCCAGGCCACTCGCTTGGAAGACCAGCGGTCTAGCCATTAGGCTATCGGAGTTCTGTCGAGCGGAGTCTTACTGCCTGACTGATACTGCCTGACTGACAGACTGACTCACTGACTGACTGATACTGACTGACTGACTCACTGACTGACCGAGACTGACTGACTAACTGCCTGACTGACTGAGACTGGACTGACTGACTGACTGACTGACTGACTGACTAACTGACTGACTGAGACTGACTGACTGACTGCTTGACTCTCTGACTGGCTATTTCACTGACTGACTGAATGACTAAATGACTGACTGACACTGACTGACTGACTGCTTGACTACCTGACTGACTGCTTGACTGACTAACTGACTGGACAGGACTGACCGACTGACTGACTGACAGACTGACTGAATAAGGCTGACTGACTGACTGACTGACAGACTGACTGAATAAGGCTGACCGACTGACTGACTGCCTGACTGACTGACTGACTGAATGACTGACTGACTGACTGACCGAGACTGACTGACTGACTGACTGAGACTGGACTGGACTGACTGACTGACTGACTGACTGAGACTGACTGACTGCTTTAGTGACTAACTGACTGCACAGGACTGACCGACTGACTGACTGACTGACTGCCTGACTGACTGACTGACTGAATGACTGACTGACTGAGACTAAATGACTGACTGCTTGATTGACTGGCTGAAGGACTAACTGACTGACTGAGTGACTGACTGACTGGACTGACTGACTGAGACTGAATGACTGAGTGCTTGACTGATTGACTGTCAGACTGACTGACTGACTTCGCAAAAGGGAAAAATAAAAAAAAAGAATTATAAAATTAGAAAAAATATTTGCATTTAAGATTTCCTTTCCGGCTGGGATTTGAACCCAGGGCGACACTCATGGAAGCCCAACGCTCTCGCCAATATACTATCGGATCTCTGTTGATCGGTGTCTTAATTATAATAAAAACAAAAAATGCTCTTTAGTAATTATTGATCTAAAATCTTTGAAATCTAAAGGTCGAATGATTAAACTGACTCAGAATTTTCTTCCGTACATAAATAATCCATATTTGCAAAAGAAAGAAATTGAAAAAAAAAAGAATTTTCAAATTAGAAGAGAAATATATACATGGAAGATTTTCGTTCCGGCCGGGACTCGAACCCAGTACCACGCGCTTGGAACCCAACGGTCTAGCCATTAGGCTATCGGAGCTCTGTCGATGGAAGTCTTAAATATAATAAAAACAAAAAATGCACCTTGGTAATTATTGATTCAAACACTTTGAAATTTACAGGTCGAATAATTAAACTGACTCAGAATTTTTCTCCCTACATAAATAATCAATATTCGCAAAAGAGAAAAATTAAACAAAAAAGAAGAAGAAATATCAAATTAGAAACTAAAAGTATACATTGAAGATTTTCGTTCAGGCTGGGACTCGAACCCAGGGCCACTCGCTTGGAAGCCTAACACTCTAGCCATTAGTCTATGGGAGCTCTGTCGGTGGGAGTTTTAAATATAATAAAAACAAAAAATGCACCTTGGTAATTGTTTATTTAAACACTTTGAAATCTTCGTGTCGAAAAATTAAACTGACTCAGAATTTTCTTCCCTACATAAATAATCAATGATTGCAAAGGAAAGAAATTGAAAAAAAAAAGAATTTTCAAATTAGAAAAGAAATATATACATTGAAGATATTCGCTCCGGCTGGGACTCGAACCCAGGCCACTCGCTTGGAAGACCAGCGGTCTAGCCATTAGGCTATCGGAGTTCTGTCGAGCGGAGTCTTACTGCCTGACTGATACTGCCTGACTGACAGACTGACTCACTGACTGACTGATACTGACTGACTGACTCACTGACTGACCGAGACTGACTGACTAACTGCCTGACTGACTGAGACTGGACTGAGTGACTGACTGACTGACTGACTGACTAACTGACTGACTGAGACTGACTGACTGACTGCTTGACTCTCTGACTGGCTATTTCACTGACTGACTGAATGACTAAATGACTGACTGACACTGACTGACTGACTGCTTGACTACCTGACTGACTGCTTGACTGACTAACTGACTGGACAGGACTGACCGACTGACTGACTGACAGACTGACTGAATAAGGATGACTGACAGACTGACTGAATAAGGCTGACTGACTGACTGACTGACAGACTGACTGAATAAGGCTGACCGACTGACTGACTGCCTGACTGACTGAATGACTGACTGACTGACTGACCGAGACTGACTGACTGACTGACTGAGACTGGACTGGACTGACTGACTGACTGACTGACTGAGACTGACTGACTGCTTTAGTGACTAACTGACTGCACAGGACTGACCGACTGACTGACTGACTGACTGCCTGACTGACTGACTGACTGAATGACTGACTGACTGAGACTAAATGACTGACTGCTTGACTGACTGGCTGAAGGACTAACTGACTGACTGAGTGACTGACTGACTGGACTGACTGACTGAGACTGAATGACTGAGTGCTTGACTGATTGACTGTCAGACTGACTGACTGACTTCGCAAAAGGGAAAAATATAAAAAAAAAGAATTATAAAATTAGAAAAAAATATTTGCATTTAAGATTTCCTTTCCGGCCGGGACTCGAACCCAGTACCACGCGCTAGGAACCCAACGGTCTAGCCATTAGGCTATCGGAGCTCTGTCGATGGAAGTCTTAAATATAATAAAAACAAAAAATGCACCTTGGTAATTATTGATTCAAACACTTTGAAATTTACAGGTCGAATAATTAAACTGACTCAGAATTTTTCTCCCTACGTAAATAATCAATATTCGCAAAAGAGAAAAATTGAAAAAAAAAAGAAGAAGAAATTTCAAATTAGAAACTAAAAGTATACATTGAAGATTTTCGTTCAGGCTGGGACTCGAACCCAGGGCCACTCGCTTGGAAGCCTAACACTCTAGCCATTAGTCTATGGGAGCTCTGTTGGTGGGAGTTTTAAATATAATAAAAACAAAAAATGCACCTTGGTAATTGTTTATTTAAACACTTTGAAATCTTCGTGTCGAAAAATTAAACTGACTCAGAATTTTCTTCCCTACATAAATAATCAATAATTGCAAAGGAAAGAAATTGAAAAAAAAAAGAATTTTCAAATTAGAAAAGAAATATATACATTGAAGATATTCGCTCCGGCTGTGACTCGAACCCAGGCCACTCGCTTGGAAGACCAGCGGTCTAGCCATTAGGCTATCGGAGTTCTGTCGAGCGGAGTCTTACTGCCTGACTGATACTGCCTGACTGACAGACTGACTCACTGACTGACTGATACTGACTGACTGACTCACTGACTGACCGAGACTGACTGACTAACTGCCTGACTGACTGAGACTGGACTGACTGACTGACTGACTGAATGACTGACTAACTGACTGACTGAGACTGACTGACTGACTGCTTGACTCTCTGACTGGCTATTTCACTGACTGACTGAATGACTAAATGACTGACTGACACTGACTGACTGACTGCTTGACTACCTGACTGACTGCTTGACTGACTAACTGACTGGACAGGACTGACCGACTGACTGACTGACAGACTGACTGAATAAGGATGACTGACAGACTGACTGAATAAGGCTGACTGACTGACTGACTGACAGACTGACTGAATAAGGCTGACCGACTGACTGACTGCCTGACTGACTGACTGACTGAATGACTGACTGACTGAGACTAAATGACTGACTGCTTGACTGACTGGCTGAAGGACTAACTGACTGACTGAGTGACTGACTGACTGGACTGACTGACTGAGACTGAATGACTGAGTGCTTGACTGATTGACTGTCAGACTGACTGACTGACTTCGCAAAAGGGAAAAATAAAAAAAAAGAATTATAAAATTAGAAAAAAATATTTGCATTAAAGATTTCCTTTCCGGCTGGGATTTGAACCCAGGGCGACACTCATGGAAGCCCAACGCTCTCGCCAATATACTATCGGATCTCTGTTGATCGGTGTCTTAATTATAATAAAAACAAAAAATGCACCTTAGTAATTATTGATCTAAAATCTTTGAAATCTAAAGGTCGAATGATTAAACTGACTCAGAATTTTCTTCCGTACATAAATAATCCATATTTGCAAAAGAAAGAAATTGAAAAAAAAAAGAATCTTCAAATTAGAAGAGAAATATATACATGGAAGATTTTCGTTCCGACCGGGACTCGAACCCAGTACCACGCGCTTGGAACCCAACGGTCTAGCCATTAGGCTATCGGAGCTCTGTCGATGGAAGTCTTAAATATAATAAGAACAAAAAATGCACCTTGGTAATTATTGATTCAAACACTTTGAAATTTACAGGTCGAATAATTAAACTGACTCAGAATTTGTCTCCCTACATAAATAATCAATATTCGCAAAAGAGAAAAATTAAAAAAAAAGAAGAAGAAATTTCAAATTAGAAACTAAAAGTATACATTGAAGATTTTCGTTCAGGCTGGGACTCGAACCCAGGGCCACTCGCTTGGAAGCCTAACACTCTAGCCATTAGTCTATGGGAGCTCTGTCGGTGGGAGTTTTAAATATAATAAAAACAAAAAATGCACCTTGGTAATTGTTTATTTAAACACTTTGAAATCTTTGTGTCGAAAAATTAAACTGACTCACAATTTTCTTCCCTACATAAATAATCAATAATTGCAAAGGAAAGAAATTGAAAAAAAAAGAATTTTCAAATTAGAAAAGCAATATATACATTGAAGATATTCGCTCCGGCTGGGACTCGAACCCAGGCCACTCGCTTGGAAGACCAGCGGTCTAGCCATTAGGCTATCGGAGTTCTGTCGAGCGGAGTCTTACTGCCTGACTGATACTGCCTGACTGACAGACTGACTCACTGACTGACTGATACTGACTGACTGACTCACTGACTGACCGAGACTGACTGACTAACTGCCTGACTGACTGAGACTGGACTGACTGACTGACTGACTAACTGACTGACTGAGACTGACTGACTGACTGCTTGACTCTCTGACTGGCTATTTCACTGACTGACTGAATGACTAAATGAGTGACTGACACTGACTGACTGACTGCTTGACTACCTGACTGACTGCTTGACTGACTAACTGACTGGACAGGACTGACCGACTGACTGACTGACAGACTGACTGAATAAGGCTGACTGACTGACTGACTGACAGACTGACTGAATAAGGCTGACCGACTGACTGACTGCCTGACTGACTGACTGACTGAATGACTGACTGACTGACTGACCGAGACTGACTGACTGACTGACTGAGACTGGACTGGACTGACTGACTGACTGACTGACTGAGACTGACTGACTGCTTTAGTGACTAACTGACTGCACAGGACTGACCGACTGACTGACTGACTGACTGCCTGACTGACTGACTGACTGAATGACTGACTGACTGAGACTAAATGACTGACTGCTTGACTGACTGGCTGAAGGACTAACTGACTGACTGAGTGACTGACTGACTGGACTGACTGACTGAGACTGAATGACTGAGTGCTTGACTGATTGACTGTCAGACTGACTGACTGACTTCGCAAAAGGGAAAAATAAAAAAAAAGAATTATAAAATTAGAAAAAAATATTTGCATTTAAGATTTCCTTTCCGGCTGGGATTTGAACCCAGGGCGACACTCATGGAAGCCCAACGCTCTCGCCAATATACTATCGGATCTCTGTTGATCGGTGTCTTAATTATAATAAAAACAAAAAATGCACTTTAGTAATTATTGATCCAAAATCTTTGAAATCTAAAGGTCGAATGATTAAACTGACTCAGAATTTTCTTCCGTACATAAATAATCCATATTTGCGAAAGAAAGAAATTGAAAAAAAAAAGAATCTTCAAATTAGAAGAGAAATATATACAAGGAAGATTTTCGCTCCGGCTGGGACTCGAACCCAGGCCACTCGCTTGGAAGACCAGCGGTCTAGCCATTAGGCTATCGGAGTTCTGTCGAGCGGAGTCTTACTGCCTGACTGATACTGCCTGACTGACAGACTGACTCACTGACTGACTGATACTGACTGACTGACTCACTGACTGACCGAGACTGACTGACTAACTGCCTGACTGACTGAGACTGGACTGACTGACTGACTGACTAACTGACTGACTGAGACTGACTGACTGACTGCTTGACTCTCTGACTGGCTATTTCACTGACTAACTGAATGACTAAATGAGTGACTGACACTGACTGACTGACTGCTTGACTACCTGACTGACTGCTTGACTGACTAACTGACTGGACAGGACTGACCGACTGACTGACTGACAGACTGACTGAATAAGGCTGACTGACTGACTGACTGACAGACTGACTGAATAAGGCTGACCGACTGACTAACTGCCTGACTGACTGACTGACTGAATGACTGACTGACTGACTGACCGAGACTGACTGACTGACTGACTGAGACTGGACTGGACTGACTGACTGACTGACTGACTGAGACTGACTGACTGCTTTAGTGACTAACTGACTGCACAGGACTGACCGACTGACTGACTGACTGACTGCCTGACTGACTGACTGACTGAATGACTGACTGACTGAGACTAAATGACTGACTGCTTGACTGACTGGCTGAAGGACTAACTGACTGACTGAGTGACTGACTGACTGGACTGACTGACTGAGACTGAATGACTGAGTGCTTGACTGATTGACTGTCAGACTGACTGACTGACTTCGCAAAAGGGAAAAATAAAAAAAAAGAATTATAAAATTAGAAAAAAATATTTGCATTTAAGATTTCCTTTCCGGCTGGGATTTGAACCCAGGGCGACACTCATGGAAGCCCAACGCTCTCGCCAATATACTATCGGATCTCTGTTGATCGGTGTCTTAATTATAATAAAAACAAAAAATGCACTTTAGTAATTATTGATCCAAAATCTTTGAAATCTAAAGGTCGAATGATTAAACTGACTCAGAATTTTCTTCCGTACATAAATAATCCATATTTGCAAAAGAAAGAAATTGAAAAAAAAAAGAATCTTCAAATTAGAAGAGAAATATATACAAGGAAGATTTTCGTTCCGGCCGGGACTCGAACCCAGTACCACGCGCTTGGAACCCAACGGTCTAGCAATTAGGCTATCGGAGCTCTGTCGATGGAAGTCTTAAATATAATAAAAACAAAAAATGCACCTTGTTAATTATTGATTCAAACACTTTGAAATTTACAGGTCGAATAATTAAACTGACTCAGAATTTTTCTCCCTACATAAATAATCAATATTCGCAAAAGAGAAAAATTAAACAAAAAAGAAGAAGAAATTTCAAATTAGAAACTAAAAGTATACATTGAAGATTTTCGTTCAGGCTGGGACTCGAACCCAGGGCCACTCGCTTGGAAGCCTAACACTCTAGCCATTAGTCTATGGGAGCTCTGTCGGTGGGAGTTTTAAATATAATAAAAACAAAAAATGCACCTTGGTAATTGTTTATTTAAACACTTTGAAATCTTCGTGTCGAAAAATTAAACTGACTCAGAATTTTCTTCCCTACATAAATAATCAATAATTGCAAAGGAAAGAAATTGAAAAAAAAAAGAATTTTCAAATTAGAAAAGAAATATATACATTGAAGATATTCGCTTCGGCTGGGACTCGAACCCAGGCCACTCGCTTGGAAGACCAGCGGTCTAGCCATTAGGCTATCGGAGTTCTGTCGAGCGGAGTCTTACTGCCTGACTGATACTGCCTGACTGAGAGACTGACTCACTGACTGACTGATACTGACTGACTGACTCACTGACTGACCGAGACTGACTGACTAACTGCCTGACTGACTGAGACTGGACTGACTGACTGACTGACTGACTGACTGACTAACTGACTGACTGAGACTGACTGACTGACTGCTTGACTACCTGCCTGACTGCTTGACTGACTAACTGACTGGACAGTACTGACCGACTGACTGACTGACAGACTGACTGAATAAGGATGACTGACAGACTGACTGAATAAGGCTGACTGACTGACTGACTGACAGACTGACTGAATAAGGCTGACCGACTGACTGACTGCCTGACTGACTGACAGACTGAATGACTGACTGACTGACTGACCGAGACTGACTGACTGACTGACTGAGACTGGACTGGACTGACTGACTGACTGACTGACTGAGACTGACTGACTGCTTTAGTGACTAACTGACTGCACAGGACTGACCGACTGACTGACTGACTAGCTGCCTGACTGACTGACTGACTGAATGACTGACTGAGACTAAATGACTGACTGCTTGACTGACTGGCTGAAGGACTAACTGACTGACTGAGTGACTGACTGACTGGACTGACTGACTGAGACTGAATGACTGAGTGCTTGACTGATTGACTGTCAGACTGACTGACTGACTTCGCAAAAGGGAAAAATAAAAAAAAAGAATTATAAAATTAGAAAAAAATATTTGCATTTAAGATTTCCTGGCCGGGACTCGAACCCAGTACCACGCGCTAGGAACCCAACGGTCTAGCCATTAGGCTATCGGAGCTCTGTCGATGGAAGTCTTAAATATAATAAAAACAAAAAATGCACCTTGGTAATTATTGATTCAAACACTTTGAAATTTACAGGTCGAATAATTAAACTGACTCAGAATTTTTCTCCCTACATAAATAATCAATATTCGCAAAAGAGAAAAATTAAAAAAAAAAAAAGAAGAAGAAATTTCAAATTAGAAACTAAAAGTATACATTGAAGATTTTCGTTCAGGCTGGGACTCGAACCCAGGGCCACTCGCTTGGAAGCCTAACACTCTAGCCATTAGTCTATGGGAGCTCTGTCGGTGGGAGTTTTAAATATAATAAAAACAAAAAATGCACCTTGGTAATTGTTTATTTAAACACTTTGAAATCTTCGTGTCGAAAAATTAAACTGACTCAGAATTTTCTTCCCTACATAAATAATCAATAATTGCAAAGGAAAGAAATTGAAAAAAAAAAAGAATTTTCAAATTAGAAAAGAAATATATACATTGAAGATATTCGCTCCGGCTGGGACTCGAACCCAGGCCACTCGCTTGGAAGACCAGCGGTCTAGCCATTAGGCTATCGGAGTTCTGTCGAGCGGAGTCTTACTGCCTGACTGATACTGCCTGACTGACAGACTGACTCACTGACTGACTGATACTGACTGACTGACTCACTGACTGACCGAGACTGACTGACTAACTGCCTGACTGACTGAGACTGGACTGAGTGACTGACTGACTGACTAACTGACTGACTGAGACTGACTGACTGACTGCTTGACTCTCTGACTGGCTATTTCACTGACTGACTGAATGACTAAATGACTGACTGACACTGACTGACTGACTGCTTGACTACCTGACTGACTGCTTGACTGACTAACTGACTGGACAGGACTGACCGACTGACTGACTGACAGACTGACTGAATAAGGATGACTGACAGACTGACTGAATAAGGCTGACTGACTGACTGACTGACAGACTGACTGAATAAGGCTGACCGACTGACTGACTGCCTGACTGACTGAATGACTGACTGACTGACTGACCGAGACTGACTGACTGACTGACTGAGACTGGACTGGACTGACTGACTGACTGACTGACTGAGACTGACTGACTGCTTTAGTGACTAACTGACTGCACAGGACTGACCGACTGACTGACTGCCTGACTGACTGACTGACTGAATGACTGACTGACTGAGACTAAATGACTGACTGCTTGACTGACTGGCTGAAGGACTAACTGACTGACTGAGTGACTGACTGACTGGACTGACTGACTGAGACTGAATGACTGAGTGCTTGACTGATTGACTGTCAGACTGACTGACTGACTTCGCAAAAGGGAAAAATATAAAAAAAAGAATTATAAAATTAGAAAAAAATATTTGCATTTAAGATTTCCTTTCCGGCCGGGACTCGAACCCAGTACCACGCGCTAGGAACCCAACGGTCTAGCCATTAGGCTATCGGAGCTCTGTCGATGGAAGTCTTAAATATAATAAAAACAAAAAATGCACCTTGGTAATTATTGATTCAAACACTTTGAAATTTACAGGTCGAATAATTAAACTGACTCAGAATTTTTCTCCCTACGTAAATAATCAATATTCGCAAAGGAGAAAAATTGAAAAAAAAGAAGAAGAAATTTCAAATTAGAAACTAAAAGTATACATTGAAGATTTTCGTTCAGGCTGGGACTCGAACCCAGGGCCACTCGCTTGGAAGCCTAACACTCTAGCCACTGGTCTATGGGAGCTCTGTCGGTGGGAGTTTTAAATATAATAAAAACAAAAAATGCACCTTGGTAATTGTTTATTTAAACACTTTGAAATCTTCGTGTCGAAAAATTAAACTGACTCAGAATTTTCTTCCCTACATAAATAATCAATAATTGCAAAGGAAAGAAATTGAAAAAAAAAAGAATTTTCAAATTAGAAAAGAAATATATACATTGAAGATATTCGCTCCGGCTGGGACTCGAACCCAGGCCACTCGCTTGGAAGACCAGCGGTCTAGCCATTAGGCTATCGGAGTTCTGTCGAGCGGAGTCTTACTGCCTGACTGATACTGCCTGACTGACAGACTGACTCACTGACTGACTGATACTGACTGACTGACTCACTGACTGACCGAGACTGACTGACTAACTGCCTGACTGACTGAGACTGGACTGACTGACTGACTGACTGACTAACTGACTGACTGAGACTGACTGACTGACTGCTTGACTCTCTGACTGGCTATTTCACTGACTGACTGAATGACTAAATGACTGACTGACACTGACTGACTGACTGCTTGACTACCTGACTGACTGCTTGACTGATTAACTGACTGGACAGGACTGACCGACTGACTGACTGACAGACTGACTGAATAAGGATGACTGACAGACTGACTGAATAAGGATGACTGACAGACTGACTGAATAAGGCTGACTGACTGACTGACTGACAGACTGACTGAATAAGGCTGACCGACTGACTGACTGCCTGACTGACTGACTGACTGAATGACTGACTGACTGAGACTAAATGACTGACTGCTTGACTGACTGGCTGAAGGACTAACTGACTGACTGAGTGACTGACTGACTGGACTGACTGACTGAGACTGAATGACTGAGTGCTTGACTGATTGACTGTCAGACTGACTGACTGACTTCGCAAAAGGGAAAAATAAAAAAAAAGAACTATAAAATTAGAAATAAATATTTGCATTTAAGATTTCCTTTCCGGCTGGGATTTGAACCCAGGGCGACACTCATGGAAGCCCAACGCTCTCGCCAATATACTATCGGATCTCTGTTGATCGGTGTCTTAATTATAATAAAAACAAAAAATGCACTTTAGTAATTATTGATCTAAAATCTTTGAAATCTAAAGGTCGAATGGTTAAACTGACTCAGAATTTTCTTCCGTACATAAATAATCCATATTTGCAAAAGAAAGAAATTGAAAAAAAAAAAAATCTTCAAATTAAAAGAGAAATATATACAAGGAAGATTTTCGTTCCGGCCGGGACTCGAACCCAGTACCACGCGCTTGGAACCCAACGGTCTAGCAATTAGGCTATCGGAGCTCTGTCGATGGAAGTCTTAAATATAATAAAAACAAAAAATGCACCTTGGTAATTATTGATTCAAACACTTTGAAATTTACAGGTCGAATAATTAAACTGACTCAGAATTTTTCTCCCTACATAAATAATCAATATTCGCAAAAGAGAAAAATTAAACAAAAAAGAAGAAGAAATTTCAAATTAGAAACTAAAAGTATACATTGAAGATTTTCGTTCAGGCTGGGACTCGAACCCAGGGCCACTCGATTGGAAGCCTAACACTCTAGCCATTAGTCTATGGGAGCTCTGTCGGTGGGAGTTTTAAATATAATAAAAACAAAAAATGCAACTTGGTAATTGTTTATTTAAACACTTTGAAATCTTCGTGTCGAAAAATTAAACTGACTCAGAATTTTCTTCCCTACATAAATAACCAATAATTGCAAAGGAAAGAAATTGAAAAAAAAAGAATTTTCAAATTAGAAAAGAAATTTATACATTGAAGATATTCGCTCCGGCTGGGACTCGAACCCAGGCCACTCGCTTGGAAGACCAGCGGTCTAGCCATTAGGCTATCGGAGTTCTGTCGAGCGGAGTCTTACTGCCTGACTGATACTGCCTGACTGAGAGACTGACTCACTGACTGACTGATACTGACTGACTGACTCACTGACTGACCGAGACTGACTGACTGACTGACTGACTGACTGACTGACTGACTGAGACTGACTGACTGACTGCTTGACTCTCTGACTGGCTATTTCACTGACTGACTGAATGACTAAATGACTGACTGACACTGACTGACTGACTGCTTGACTACCTGACTGACTGCTTGACTGACTAACTGACTGGACAGTACTGACCGACTGACTGACTGACAGACTGACTGAATAAGGATGACTGACAGACTGACTGAATAAGGCTGACTGACTGACTGACTGACAGACTGACTGAATAAGGCTGACCGACTGACTGACTGCCTGACTGACTGACTGACTGAATGACTGACTGACTGACTGACCGAGACTGACTGACTGACTGACTGAGACTGGACTGGACTGACTGACTGACTGACTGACTGAGACTAAATGACTGACTGCTTGACTGACTGGCTGAAGGACTAACTGACTGACTGAGTGACTGACTGACTGGACTGACTGACTGAGACTGAATGACTGAGTGCTTGACTGATTGACTGTCAGACTGACTGACTGACTTCGCAAAAGGGAAAAAAAAAAAAGAATTATAAAATTAGAAAAAAATATTTGCATTTAAGATTTCCTGGCCGGGACTCGAACCCAGTACCACGCGCTAGGAACCCAACGGTCTAGACATAGGGCTATCGGAGCTCTGTCGATGGAAGTCTTAAATATAAGAAAAACAAAAAATGCACCTTGGTAATTATTGATTCAAACACTTTGAAATTTACAGGTCGAATAATTAAACTAACTCAGAATTTTTCTCCCTACATAAATAATCAATATTCGCAAAAGAGAAAAATTAAAAAAAAAAAGAAGAAGAAATTTCAAATTAGAAACTAAAAGTATACATTGAAGATTTTCGTTCAGGCTGGGACTCGAACCCAGGGCCACTCGCTTGGAAGCCTAACACTCTAGCCATTAGTCTATGGGAGCTCTGTCGGTGGGAGTTTTAAATATAATAAAAACAAAAAATGCACCTTGGTAATTGTTTATTTAAACACTTTGAAATCTTCGTGTCGAAAAATTAAACTGACTCAGAATTTTCTTCCCTACATAAATAATCAATAATTGCAAAGGAAAGAAATTGAAAAAAAAAAGAATTTTCAAATTAGAAAAGAAATATATACATTGAAGATATTCGCTCCGGCTGGGACTCGAACCCAGGCCACTCGCTTGGAAGACCAGCGGTCTAGCCATTAGGCTATCGGAGTTCTGTCGAGCGGAGTCTTACTGCCTGACTGATACTGCCTGACTGACAGACTGACTCACTGACTGACTGATACTGACTGACTGACTCACTGACTGCCTGACTGACTGAGACTGGACTGAGTGACTGACTGACTGACTGACTGACTAACTGACTGACTGCTTGACTCTCTGACTGGCTATTTCACTGACTGACTGAATGACTAAATGACTGACTGACACTGACTGACTGACTGCTTGACTACCTGACTGACTGCTT
The DNA here is from genome assembly GCF_026930045.1 of Uloborus diversus. Lineage (NCBI taxonomy): Eukaryota > Metazoa > Arthropoda > Arachnida > Araneae > Uloboridae > Uloborus > Uloborus diversus. The sequence goes on along the minus strand of NW_026558648.1, from coordinate 325,387 downwards.
GACTGACTAACTGACTGGACAGGACTGACCGACTGACTGACTGACAGACTGACTGAATAAGGATGACTGACAGACTGACTGAATAAGGCTGACTGACTGACTGACTGACAGACTGACTGAATAAGGCTGACCGACTGACTGACTGCCTGACTGACTGAATGACTGACTGACTGACTGACCGAGACTGACTGACTGACTGACTGAGACTGGACTGGACTGACTGACTGACTGACTGACTGAGACTGACTGACTGCTTTAGTGACTAACTGACTGCACAGGACTGACCGACTGACTGACTGACTGACTGCCTGACTGACTGACTGACTGAATGACTGACTGACTGAGACTAAATGACTGACTGCTTGACTGACTGGCTGAAGGACTAACTGACTGACTGAGTGACTGACTGACTGGACTGACTGACTGAGACTGAATGACTGAGTGCTTGACTGATTGACTGTCAGACTGACTGACTGACTTCGCAAAAGGGAAAAATATAAAAAAAAGAATTATAAAATTAGAAAAAAATATTTGCATTTAAGATTTCCTTTCCGGCCGGGACTCGAACCCAGTACCACGCGCTAGGAACCCAACGGTCTAGCCATTAGGCTATCGGAGCTCTGTCGATGGAAGTCTTAAATATAATAAAAACAAAAAATGCACCTTGGTAATTATTGATTCAAACACTTTGAAATTTACAGGTCGAATAATTAAACTGACTCAGAATTTTTCTCCCTACGTAAATAATCAATATTCGCAAAAGAGAAAAATTGAAAAAAAAGAAGAAGAAATTTCAAATTAGAAACTAAAAGTATACATTGAAGATTTTCGTTCAGGCTGGGACTCGAACCCAGGGCCACTCGCTTGGAAGCCTAACACTCTAGCCACTGGTCTATGGGAGCTCTGTCGGTGGGAGTTTTAAATATAATAAAAACAAAAAATGCACCTTGGTAATTGTTTATTTAAACACTTTGAAATCTTCGTGTCGAAAAATTAAACTGACTCAGAATTTTCTTCCCTACATAAATAATCAATAATTGCAAAGGAAAGAAATTGAAAAAAAAAAGAATTTTCAAATTAGAAAAGAAATATATACATTGAAGATATTCGCTCCGGCTGGGACTCGAACCCAGGCCACTCGCTTGGAAGACCAGCGGTCTAGCCATTAGGCTATCGGAGTTCTGTCGAGCGGAGTCTTACTGCCTGACTGATACTGCCTGACTGACAGACTGACTCACTGACTGACTGATACTGACTGACTGACTCACTGACTGACCGAGACTGACTGACTAACTGCCTGACTGACTGAGACTGGACTGACTGACTGACTGACTGACTAACTGACTGACTGAGACTGACTGACTGACTGCTTGACTCTCTGACTGGCTATTTCACTGACTGACTGAATGACTAAATGACTGACTGACACTGACTGACTGACTGCTTGACTACCTGACTGACTGCTTGACTGACTAACTGACTGGACAGGACTGACCGACTGACTGACTGACAGACTGACTGAATAAGGATGACTGACAGACTGACTGAATAAGGATGACTGACAGACTGACTGAATAAGGCTGACTGACTGACTGACTGACAGACTGACTGAATAAGGCTGACCGACTGACTGACTGCCTGACTGACTGACTGACTGAATGACTGACTGACTGAGACTAAATGACTGACTGCTTGACTGACTGGCTGAAGGACTAACTGACTGACTGAGTGACTGACTGACTGGACTGACTGACTGAGACTGAATGACTGAGTGCTTGACTGATTGACTGTCAGACTGACTGACTGACTTCGCAAAAGGGAAAAATAAAAAAAAAGAACTATAAAATTAGAAATAAATATTTGCATTTAAGATTTCCTTTCCGGCTGGGATTTGAACCCAGGGCGACACTCATGGAAGCCCAACGCTCTCGCCAATATACTATCGGATCTCTGTTGATCGGTGTCTTAATTATAATAAAAACAAAAAATGCACTTTAGTAATTATTGATCTAAAATCTTTGAAATCTAAAGGTCGAATGGTTAAACTGACTCAGAATTTTCTTCCGTACATAAATAATCCATATTTGCAAAAGAAAGAAATTGAAAAAAAAAAGAATCTTCAAATTAAAAGAGAAATATATACAAGGAAGATTTTCGTTCCGGCCGGGACTCGAACCCAGTACCACGCGCTTGGAACCCAACGGTCTAGCAATTAGGCTATCGGAGCTCTGTCGATGGAAGTCTTAAATATAATAAAAACAAAAAATGCACCTTGGTAATTATTGATTCAAACACTTTGAAATTTACAGGTCGAATAATTAAACTGACTCAGAATTTTTCTCCCTACATAAATAATCAATATTCGCAAAAGAGAAAAATTAAACAAAAAAGAAGAAGAAATTTCAAATTAGAAACTAAAAGTATACATTGAAGATTTTCGTTCAGGCTGGGACTCGAACCCAGGGCCACTCGATTGGAAGCCTAACACTCTAGCCATTAGTCTATGGGAGCTCTGTCGGTGGGAGTTTTAAATATAATAAAAACAAAAAATGCAACTTGGTAATTGTTTATTTAAACACTTTGAAATCTTCGTGTCGAAAAATTAAACTGACTCAGAATTTTCTTCCCTACATAAATAACCAATAATTGCAAAGGAAAGAAATTGAAAAAAAAAAGAATTTTCAAATTAGAAAAGAAATTTATACATTGAAGATATTCGCTCCGGCTGGGACTCGAACCCAGGCCACTCGCTTGGAAGACCAGCGGTCTAGCCATTAGGCTATCGGAGTTCTGTCGAGCGGAGTCTTACTGCCTGACTGATACTGCCTGACTGAGAGACTGACTCACTGACTGACTGATACTGACTGACTGACTCACTGACTGACCGAGACTGACTGACTGACTGACTGACTGACTGACTGACTGACTGAGACTGACTGACTGACTGCTTGACTCTCTGACTGGCTATTTCACTGACTGACTGAATGACTAAATGACTGACTGACACTGACTGACTGACTGCTTGACTACCTGACTGACTGCTTGACTGACTAACTGACTGGACAGTACTGACCGACTGACTGACTGACAGACTGACTGAATAAGGATGACTGACAGACTGACTGAATAAGGCTGACTGACTGACTGACTGACAGACTGACTGAATAAGGCTGACCGACTGACTGACTGCCTGACTGACTGACTGACTGAATGACTGACTGACTGACTGACCGAGACTGACTGACTGACTGACTGAGACTGGACTGGACTGACTGACTGACTGACTGACTGAGACTAAATGACTGACTGCTTGACTGACTGGCTGAAGGACTAACTGACTGACTGAGTGACTGACTGACTGGACTGACTGACTGAGACTGAATGACTGAGTGCTTGACTGATTGACTGTCAGACTGACTGACTGACTTCGCAAAAGGGAAAAAAAAAAAAAAGAATTATAAAATTAGAAAAAAATATTTGCATTTAAGATTTCCTGGCCGGGACTCGAACCCAGTACCACGCGCTAGGAACCCAACGGTCTAGCCATTAGGCTATCGGAGCTCTGTCGATGGAAGTCTTAAATATAAGAAAAACAAAAAATGCACCTTGGTAATTATTGATTCAAACACTTTGAAATTTACAGGTCGAATAATTAAACTAACTCAGAATTTTTCTCCCTACATAAATAATCAATATTCGCAAAAGAGAAAAATTAAAAAAAAAAAGAAGAAGAAATTTCAAATTAGAAACTAAAAGTATACATTGAAGATTTTCGTTCAGGCTGGGACTCGAACCCAGGGCCACTCGCTTGGAAGCCTAACACTCTAGCCATTAGTCTATGGGAGCTCTGTCGGTGGGAGTTTTAAATATAATAAAAACAAAAAATGCACCTTGGTAATTGTTTATTTAAACACTTTGAAATCTTCGTGTCGAAAAATTAAACTGACTCAGAATTTTCTTCCCTACATAAATAATCAATAATTGCAAAGGAAAGAAATTGAAAAAAAAAAGAATTTTCAAATTAGAAAAGAAATATATACATTGAAGATATTCGCTCCGGCTGGGACTCGAACCCAGGCCACTCGCTTGGAAGACCAGCGGTCTAGCCATTAGGCTATCGGAGTTCTGTCGAGCGGAGTCTTACTGCCTGACTGATACTGCCTGACTGACAGACTGACTCACTGACTGACTGATACTGACTGACTGACTCACTGACTGCCTGACTGACTGAGACTGGACTGAGTGACTGACTGACTGACTGACTGACTAACTGACTGACTGCTTGACTCTCTGACTGGCTATTTCACTGACTGACTGAATGACTAAATGACTGACTGACACTGACTGACTGACTGCTTGACTACCTGACTGACTGCTTGACTGACTAACTGACTGGACAGGACTGACCGACTGACTGACTGACAGACTGACTGAATAAGGATGACTGACAGACTGACTGAATAAGGCTGACTGACTGACTGACTGACAGACTGACTGAATAAGGCTGACCGACTGACTGACTGCCTGACTGACTGAATGACTGACTGACTGACTGACCGAGACTGACTGACTGACTGACTGAGACTGGACTGGACTGACTGACTGACTGACTGACTGAGACTGACTGACTGCTTTAGTGACTAACTGACTGCACAGGACTGACCGACTGACTGACTGACTGACTGCCTGACTGACTGACTGACTGAATGACTGACTGACTGAGACTAAATGACTGACTGCTTGACTGACTGGCTGAAGGACTAACTGACTGACTGAGTGACTGACTGACTGGACTGACTGACTGAGACTGAATGACTGAGTGCTTGACTGATTGACTGTCAGACTGACTGACTGACTTCGCAAAAGGGAAAAATATAAAAAAAAGAATTAGAAAATTAGAAAAAAATATTTGCATTTAAGATTTCCTTTCCGGCCGGGACCCGAACCCAGTACCACGCGCTAGGAACCCAACGGTCTAGCCATTAGGCTATCGGAGCACTGTCGATGGAAGTCTTAAATATAATAAAAACAAAAAATGCACCTTGGTAATTATTGATTCAAACACTTTGAAATTTACAGGTCGAATAATTAAACTGACTCAGAATTTTTCTCCCTACATAAATAATCAATATTCGCAAAAGAGAAAAATTAAACAAAAAAGAAGAAGAAATTTCAAATTAGAAACTAAAAGTATACATTGAAGATTTTCGTTCAGGCTGAGACTCGAACCCAGGGCCACTCGCTTGGAAGCCTAACACTCTAGCCATTAGTCTATGGGAGCTCTGTCGGTGGGAGTTTTAAATATAATAAAAACAAAAAATGCACCTTGGTAATTGTTTATTTAAACACTTTGAAATCTTCGTGTCGAAAAATTAAACTGACTCAGAATTTTCTTCCCTACATAAATAATCAATAATTGCAAAGGAAAGAAATTTGAAAAAAAAAGAATTTTCAAATTAGAAAAGAAATATATACATTGAAGATATTCGCTCCGGCTGGGACTCGAACCCAGGCCACTCGCTTGGAAGACCAGCGGTCTAGCCATTAGGCTATCGGAGTTCTGTCGAGCGGAGTCTTACTGCCTGACTGATACTGCCTGACTGAGAGACTGACTCACTGACTGACTGATACTGACTGACTGACTCACTGACTGACCGAGACTGACTGACTAACTGCCTGACTGACTGAGACTGGACTGAGTGACTGACTGACTGACTGACTGACTAACTGACTGACTGAGACTGACTGACTGACTGCTTGACTCTCTGACTGGCTATTTCACTGACTGACTGAATGACTAAATGACTGACTGACACTGACTGACTGACTGCTTGACTACCTGACTGACTGCTTGACTGACTAACTGACTGGACAGGACTGACCGACTGACTGACTGACAGACTGACTGAATAAGGATGACTGACAGACTGACTGAATAAGGCTGACTGACTGACTGACTGACAGACTGACTGAATAAGGCTGACCGACTGACTGACTGCTTGACTGACTGAATGACTGACTGACTGACTGACTGACTGAGACTGGACTGGACTGACTGACTGACTGACTGACTGAGACTGACTGACTGCTTTAGTGACTAACTGACTGCACAGGACTGACCGACTGACTGACTGACTGACTGCCTGACTGACTGAATGACTGACTGACTGAGACTAAATGACTGACTGCTTGACTGACTGGCTGAAGGACTAACTGACTGACTGAGTGACTGACTGACTGGACTGACTGACTGAGACTGAATGACTGAGTGCTTGACTGATTGACTGTCAGACTGACTGACTGACTTCGCAAAAGGGAAAAATATAAAAAAAAAGAATTATAAAATTAGAAAAAAATATTTGCATTTAAGATTTCCTTTCCGGCCGGGACCCGAACCCAGTACCACGCGCTAGGAACCCAACGGTCTAGCCATTAGGCTATCGGAGCTCTGTCGATGGAAGTCTTAAATATAATAAAAACAAAAAATGCACCTTGGTAATTATTGATTCAAACACTTTGAAATTTACAGGTCGAATAATTAAACTGACTCAGAATTTTTCTCCCTACATAAATAATCAATATTCGCAAAAGAGAAAAATTAAACAAAAAAGAAGAAGAAATTTCAAATTAGAAACTAAAAGTATACATTGGAGATTTTCGTTCAGGCTGGGACTCGAACCCAGGGCCACTCGCTTGGAAGCCTAACAATCTAGCCATTAGTCTATGGGAGCTCTGTCGGTGGGAGTTTTAAATATAATAAAAACAAAAAATGCACCTTGGTAATTGTTTATTTAAACACTTTGAAATCTTCGTGTCGAAAAATTAAACTGACTCAGAATTTTCTTCCCTACATAAATAATCAATAATTGCAAAGGAAAGAAATTGAAAAAAAAAGAATTTTCAAATTAGAAAAGAAATATATACATTGAAGATATTCGCTCCGGCTGGGACTCGAACCCAGGCCACTCGCTTGGAAGACCAGCGGTCTAGCCATTAGGCTATCGGAGTTCTGTCGAGCGGAGTCTTACTGCCTGACTGATACTGCCTGACTGAGAGACTGACTCACTGACTGACTGATACTGACTGACTGACTCACTGACTGACCGAGACTGACTGACTGACTGACTGACTGACTAACTGACTGACTGAGACTGACTGACTGACTGCTTGACTCTCTGACTGGCTATTTCACTGACTGACTGAATGACTAAATGACTGACTGACACTGACTGACTGACTGCTTGACTACCTGACTGACTGCTTGACTGACTAACTGACTGGACAGTACTGACCGACTGACTGACTGACAGACTGACTGAATAAGGATGACTGACAGACTGACTGAATAAGGCTGACTGACTGACTGACTGACAGACTGACTGAATAAGGCTGACCGACTGACTGACTGCCTGACTGACTGACTGACTGAATGACTGACTGACTGACTGACCGAGACTGACTGACTGACTGACTGAGACTGGACTGGACTGACTGACTGACTGACTGACTGAGACTAAATGACTGACTGCTTGACTGACTGGCTGAAGGACTAACTGACTGCTTTAGTGACTAACTGACTGCACAGGACTGACCGACTGACTGAATGACTGACTGACTGAGACTAAATGACTGACTGCTTGACTGACTGGCTGAAGGACTAAATGACTGACTGCTTGACTGACTGGCTGAAGGACTAACTGACTGACTGAGTGACTGACTGACTGGACTGACTGACTGAGACTGAATGACTGAGTGCTTGACTGATTGACTGTCAGACTGACTGACTGACTTCGCAAAAGGGAAAAATAAAAAAAAAAGAATCATAAAATTAGAAAAAAATATTTGCATTTAAGATTTCCTGGCCGGGACTCGAACCCAGTACCACGCGCTAGGAACCCAACGGTCTAGCCATTAGGCTATCGGAGCTCTGTCGATGGAAGTCTTAAATATAATAAAAACAAAAAATGCACCTTGGTAATTATTGATTCAAACACTTTGAAATTTACAGGTCGAATAATTAAACTAACTCAGAATTTTTCTCCCTACATAAATAATCAATATTCGCAAAAGAGAAAAATTAAAAAAAAAAAGAAGAAGAAATTTCAAATTAGAAACTAAAAGTATACATTGAAGATTTTCGTTCAGGCTGGGACTCGAACCCAGGGCCACTCGCTTGGAAGCCTAACACTCTAGCCATTACTCTATGGGAGCTCTGTCGGTGGGAGTTTTAAATATAATAAAAACAAAAAATGCACCTTGGTAATTGTTTATTTAAACACTTTGAAATCTTCGTGTCGAAAAATTAAACTGACTCAGAATTTTCTTCCCTACATAAATAATCAATAATTGCAAAGGAAAGAAATTGAAAAAAAAAGAATTTTCAAATTAGAAAAGAAATATATACATTGAAGATATTCGCTCCGGCTGGGACTCGAACCCAGGCCACTCGCTTGGAAGACCAGCGGTCTAGCCATTAGGCTATCGGAGTTCTGTCGAGCGGAGTCTTACTGCCTGACTGAGAGACTGACTCACTGACTGACTGATACTGACTGACTGACTCACTGACTGACCGAGACTGACTGACTGACTGACTGACTGACTGAGACTGACTGACTGACTGCTTGACTCTCTGACTGGCTATTTCACTGACTGACTGAATGACTAAATGACTGACTGACACTGACTGACTGACTGCTTGACTACCTGACTGACTGCTTGACTGACTAACTGACTGGACAGTACTGACCGACTGACTGACTGACAGACTGACTGAATAAGGATGACTGACAGACTGACTGAATAAGGCTGACTGACTGACTGAATGACAGACTGACTGAATAAGGCTGACCGACTGACTGACTGCCTGACTGACTGACTGACTGAATGACTGACTGACTGACTGACCGAGACTGACTGACTGACTGACTGAGACTGGACTGGACTGACTGACTGACTGACTGAGACTAAATGACTGACTGCTTGACTGACTGGCTGAAGGACTAACTGACTGCTTTAGTGACTAACTGACTGCACAGGACTGACCGACTGACTGACTGACTGAATGACTGACTGACTGAGACTAAATGACTGACTGCTTGACTGACTGGCTGAAGGACTAACTGACTGACTGAGTGACTGACTGACTGGACTGACTGACTGAGACTGAATGACTGAGTGCTTGACTGATTGACTGTCAGACTGACTGACTGACTTCGCAAAAGGGAAAAATAAAAAAAAAAGAATCATAAAATTAGAAAAAAATATTTGCATTTAAGATTTCCTGGCCGGGACTCGAACCCAGTACCACGCGCTAGGAACCCAACGGTCTAGCCATTAGGCTATCGGAGCTCTGTCGATGGAAGTCTTAAATATAATAAAAACAAAAAATGCACCTTGGTAATTATTGATTCAAACACTTTGAAATTTACAGGTCGAATAATTAAACTAACTCAGAATTTTTCTCCCTACATAAATAATCAATATTCGCAAAAGAGAAAAATTAAAAAAAAAAAAAAGAAGAAGAAATTTCAAATTAGAAACTAAAAGTATACATTGAAGATTTTCGTTCAGGCTGGGACTCGAACACAGGGCCACTCGCTTGGAAGCCTAACACTCTAGCCATTAGTCTATGGGAGCTCTGTCGGTGGGAGTTTTAAATATAATAAAAACAAAAAATGCACCTTGGTAATTGTTTATTTAAACACTTTGAAATCTTCGTGTCGAAAAATTAAACTGACTCAGAATTTTCTTCCCTACATAAATAATCAATAATTGCAAAGGAAAGAAATTGAAAAAAAAAAGAATTTTCAAATTAGAAAAGAAATATATACATTGAAGATATTCGCTCCGGCTGGGACTCGAACCCAGGCCACTCGCTTGGAAGACCAGCGGTCTAGCTATTAGGCTATCGGAGTTCTGTCGAGCGGAGTCTTACTGCCTGACTGATACTGCCTGACTGACAGACTGACTCACTGACTGACTGATACTGACTGACTGACTCACTGACTGACCGAGACTGACTGACTAACTGCCTGACTGACTGAGACTGGACTGAGTGACTGACTGACTGACTGACTGACTAACTGACTGACTGAGACTGACTGACTGACTGCTTGACTCTCTGACTGGCTATTTCACTGACTGACTGAATGACTAAATGACTGACTGACACTGACTGACTGACTGCTTGACTACCTGACTGACTGCTTGACTGACTAACTGACTGGACAGGACTGACCGACTGACTGACTGACAGACTGACTGAATAAGGATGACTGACAGACTGACTGAATAAGGCTGACTGACTGACTGACTGACAGACTGACTGAATAAGGCTGACCGACTGACTGACTGCCTGACTGACTGAATGACTGAGTGACTGACTGACCGAGACTGACTGACTGACTGACTGAGACTGGACTGGACTGACTGACTGACTGACTGACTGAGACTGACTGACTGCTTTAGTGACTAACTGACTGCACAGGACTGACCGACTGACTGACTGACTGACTGCCTGACTGACTGACTGACTGAATGACTGACTGACTGAGACTAAATGACTGACTGCTTGACTGACTGGCTGAAGGACTAACTGACTGACTGAGTGACTGACTGACTGGACTGACTGACTGAGACTGAATGACTGAGTGCTTGACTGATTGACTGTCAGACTGACTGACTGACTTCGCAAAAGGGAAAAATATAAAAAAAAGAATTATAAAATTAGAAAAAAATATTTGCATTTAAGATTTCCTTTCCGGCCGGGACTCGAACCCAGTACCACGCGCTAGGAACCCAACGGTCTAGCCATTAGGCTATCGGAGCTCTGTCGATGGAAGTCTTAAATATAATAAAAACAAAAAATGCACCTTGGTAATTATTGATTCAGACACTTTGAAATTTATAGGTCGAATAATTAAACTGACTCAGAATTTTTCTCCCTACATAAATAATCAATATTCGCAAAAGAGAAAAATTGAAAAAAAAAAAGAAGAAGAAATTTCAAATTAGAAACTAAAAGTATACATTGAAGATTTTCGTTCAGGCTGGGACTCGAACCCAGGGCCACTCGCTTGGAAGCCTAACACTCTAGCCATTAGTCTATGGGAGCTCTGTCGGTAGGATATTTAAATATAATAAAAACAAAAAATGCACCTTGGTAATTGTTTATTTAAACACTTTGAAATCTTCGTGTCGAAAAATTAAACTGACTCAGAATTTTCTTCCCTACATAAATAATCAATAATTGCAAAGGAAAGAAATTGAAAAAAAAAAAGAATTTTCAAATTAGAAAAGAAATATATACATTGAAGATATTCGCTCCGGCTGGGACTCGAACCCAGGCCACTCGCTTGGAAGACCAGCGGTCTAGCCATTAGGCTATTGGAGTTCTGTCGAGCGGAGTCTTACTGCCTGACTGATACTGCCTGACTGACAGACTGACTCACTGACTGACTGATACTGACTGACTGACTCACTGACTGACTAACTGCCTGACTGACTGAGACTGGACTGACTGACTGACTGACTGACTAACTGACTGACTGAGACTGACTGACTGACTGCTTGACTCTCTGACTGGCTATTTCACTGACTGACTGAATGACTAAATGACTGACTGACACTGACTGACTGACTGCTTGACTACCTGACTGACTGCTTGACTGACTAACTGACTGGACAGGACTGACCGACTGACTGACTGACAGACTGACTGCTTGACTACCTGACTGACTGCTTGACTGACTAACTGACTGGACAGGACTGACCGACTGACTGACTGACAGACTGACTGAATAAGGCTGACTGACTGACTGACTGACAGACTGACTGAATAAGGCTGACCGACTGACTGACTGCCTGACTGACTGACTGACTGAATGACTGACTGACTGACTGACCGAGACTGACTGACTGACTGACTGAGACTGGACTGGACTGACTGACTGACTGACTGACTGAGACTGACTGACTGCTTTAGTGACTAACTGACTGCACAGGACTGACCGACTGACTGACTGACTGACTGCCTGACTGACTGACTGACTGAATGACTGACTGACTGAGACTAAATGACTGACTGCTTGACTGACTGGCTGAAGGACTAACTGACTGACTGAGTGACTGACTGACTGGACTGACTGACTGAGACTGAATGACTGAGTGCTTGACTGATTGACTGTCAGACTGACTGACTGACTTCGCAAAAGGGAAAAATAAAAAAAAAAAGAATTATAAAATTGGAAAAAAATATTTGCATTTAAGATTTCCTTTCCGGCTGGGATTTGAACCCAGGGCGACACTCATGGAAGCCCAACGCTCTCGCCAATATACTATCGGATCTCTGTTGATCGGTGTCTTAATTATAATAAAAACAAAAAATGCACTTTAGTAATTATTGATCTAAAATCTTTCAAATCTAAAGGTCGAATGATTAAACTGACTCAGAATTTTCTTCCGTACATAAATAATCCATATTTGCAAAAGAAAGAAATTGAAAAAAAAAAGAATCTTCAAATTAGAAGAGAAATATATACAAGGAAGATTTTCGTTCCGGCCGGGACTCGAACCCAGTACCACGCGCTTGGAACCCAACGGTCTAGCAATTAGGGTATCGGAGCTCTGTCGATGGAAGTCTTAAATATAATAAAAACAAAAAATGCACCTTGGTAATTATTGATTCAAACACTTTGAAATTTACAGGTCGAATAATTAAACTGACTCAGAATTTTTCTCCCTACATAAATAATCAATATTCGCAAAAGAGAAAAATTAAACAAAAAAGAAGAAGAAATTTCAAATTAGAAACTAAAAGTATACATTGAAGATTTTCGTTCAGGCTGGGACTCGAACCCAGGGCCACTCGCTTGGAAGCCTAACACTCTAGCCATTAGTCTATGGGAGCTCTGTCGGTGGGAGTTTTAAATATAATAAAAACAAAAAATGCACCTTGGTAATTGTTTATTTAAACACTTTGAAATCTTCGTGTCGAAAAATTAAACTGACTCAGAATTTTCTTCCCTACATAAATAATCAATAATTGCAAAGGAAAGAAATTGAAAAAAAAAGAATTTTCAAATTAGAAAAGAAATATATACATTGAAGATATTCGCTCCGGCTGGGACTCGAACCCAGGCCACTCGCTTGGAAGACCAGCGGTCTAGCCATTAGGCTATCGGAGTTCTGTCGAGCGGAGTCTTACTGCCTGACTGATACTGCCTGACTGAGAGACTGACTCACTGACTGACTGATACTGACTGACTGACTCACTGACTGACCGAGACTGACTGACTGACTGACTGACTGACTAACTGACTGACTGAGACTGACTGACTGACTGCTTGACTCTCTGACTGGCTATTTCACTGACTGACTGAATGACTAAATGACTGACTGACACTGACTGACTGACTGCTTGACTACCTGACTGACTGCTTGACTGACTAACTGACTGGACAGTACTGACCGACTGACTGACTGACAGACTGACTGAATAAGGATGACTGACAGACTGACTGAATAAGGCTGACTGACTGACTGACTGACAGACTGACTGAATAAGGCTGACCGACTGACTGACTGCCTGACTGACTGACTGACTGAATGACTGACTGACTGACTGACCGAGACTGACTGACTGACTGACTGAGACTGGACTGGACTGACTGACTGACTGACTGACTGAGACTAAATGACTGACTGCTTGACTGACTGGCTGAAGGACTAACTGACTGCTTTAGTGACTAACTGACTGCACAGGACTGACCGACTGACTGACTGACTGAATGACTGACTGACTGAGACTAAATGACTGACTGCTTGACTGACTGGCTGAAGGACTAAATGACTGACTGCTTGACTGACTGGCTGAAGGACTAACTGACTGACTGAGTGACTGACTGACTGGACTGACTGACTGAGACTGAATGACTGAGTGCTTGACTGATTGACTGTCAGACTGACTGACTGACTTCGCAAAAGGGAAAAATAAAAAAAAAAGAATCATAAAATTAGAAAAAAAATATTTGCATTTAAGATTTCCTGGCCGGGACTCGAACCCAGTACCACGCGCTAGGAACCCAACGGTCTAGCCATTAGGCTATCGGAGCTCTGTCGATGGAAGTCTTAAATATAATAAAAACAAAAAATGCACCTTGGTAATTATTGATTCAAACACTTTGAAATTTACAGGTCGAATAATTAAACTAACTCAGAATTTTTCTCCCTACATAAATAATCAATATTCGCAAAAGAGAAAAATTTAAAAAAAAAAGAAGAAGAAATTTCAAATTAGAAACTAAAAGTATACATTGAAGATTTTCGTTCAGGCTGGGACTCGAACCCAGGGCCACTCGCTTGGAAGCCTAACACTCTAGCCATTACTCTATGGGAGCTCTGTTGGTGGGAGTTTTAAATATAATAAAAACAAAAAATGCACCTTGGTAATTGTTTATTTAAACACTTTGAAATCTTCGTGTCGAAAAATTAAACTGACTCAGAATTTTCTTCCCTACATAAATAATCAATAATTGCAAAGGAAAGAAATTGAAAAAAAAAGAATTTTCAAATTAGAAAAGAAATATATACATTGAAGATATTCGCTCCGGCTGGGACTCGAACCCAGGCCACTCGCTTGGAAGACCAGCGGTCTAGCCATTAGGCTATCGGAGTTCTGTCGAGCGGAGTCTTACTGCCTGACTGAGAGACTGACTCACTGACTGACTGATACTGACTGACTGACTCACTGACTGACCGAGACTGACTGACTGACTGACTGACTGACTAACTGACTGACTGAGACTGACTGACTGACTGCTTGACTCTCTGACTGGCTATTTCACTGACTGACTGAATGACTAAATGACTGACTGACACTGACTGACTGACTGCTTGACTACCTGACTGACTGCTTGACTGACTAACTGACTGGACAGTACTGACCGACTGACTGACTGACAGACTGACTGAATAAGGATGACTGACAGACTGACTGAATAAGGCTGACTGACTGACTGACTGACAGACTGACTGAATAAGGCTGACCGACTGACTGACTGCCTGACTGACTGACTGACTGAATGACTGACTGACTGACTGACCGAGACTGACTGACTGACTGACTGAGACTGGACTGGACTGACTGACTGACTGACTGAGACTAAATGACTGACTGCTTGACTGACTGGCTGAAGGACTAACTGACTGCTTTAGTGACTAACTGACTGCACAGGACTGACCGACTGACTGACTGACTGAATGACTGACTGACTGAGACTAAATGACTGACTGCTTGACTGACTGGCTGAAGGACTAACTGACTGACTGAGTGACTGACTGACTGGACTGACTGACTGAGACTGAATGACTGAGTGCTTGACTGATTGACTGTCAGACTGACTGACTGACTTCGCAAAAGGGAAAAATAAAAAAAAAAAGAATCATAAAATTAGAAAAAAATATTTGCATTTAAGATTTCCTGGCCGGGACTCGAACCCAGTACCACGCGCTAGGAACCCAACGGTCTAGCCATTAGGCTATCGGAGCTCTGTCGATGGAAGTCTTAAATATAATAAAAACAAAAAATGCACCTTGGTAATTATTGATTCAAACACTTTGAAATTTACAGGTCGAATAATTAAACTAACTCAGAATTTTTCTCCCTACATAAATAATCAATATTCGCAAAAGAGAAAAATTAAAAAAAAAAAGAAGAAGAAATTTCAAATTAGAAACTAAAAGTATACATTGAAGATTTTCGTTCAGGCTGGGACTCGAACCCAGGGCCACTCGCTTGGAAGCCTAACACTCTAGCCATTACTCTATGGGAGCTCTGTCGGTGGGAGTTTTAAATATAATAAAAACAAAAAATGCACCTTGGTAATTGTTTATTTAAACACTTTGAAATCTTCGTGTCGAAAAATTAAACTGACTCAGAATTTTCTTCCCTACATAAATAATCAATAATTGCAAAGGAAAGAAATTGAAAAAAAAAGAATTTTCAAATTAGAAAAGAAATATATACATTGAAGATATTCGCTCCGGCTGGGACTCGAACCCAGGCCACTCGCTTGGAAGACCAGCGGTCTAGCCATTAGGCTATCGGAGTTCTGTCGAGCGGAGTCTTACTGCCTGACTGAGAGACTGACTCACTGACTGACTGATACTGACTGACTGACTCACTGACTGACCGAGACTGACTGACTGACTGACTGACTGACTAACTGACTGACTGAGACTGACTGACTGACTGCTTGACTCTCTGACTGGCTATTTCACTGACTGACTGAATGACTAAATGACTGACTGACACTGACTGACTGACTGCTTGACTACCTGACTGACTGCTTGACTGACTAACTGACTGGACAGTACTGACCGACTGACTGACTGACAGACTGACTGAATAAGGATGACTGACAGACTGACTGAATAAGGCTGACTGACTGACTGACTGACAGACTGACTGAATAAGGCTGACCGACTGACTGACTGCCTGACTGACTGACTGACTGAATGACTGACTGACTGACTGACCGAGACTGACTGACTGACTGACTGAGACTGGACTGGACTGACTGACTGACTGACTGAGACTAAATGACTGACTGCTTGACTGACTGGCTGAAGGACTAACTGACTGCTTTAGTGACTAACTGACTGCACAGGACTGACCGACTGACTGACTGACTGAATGACTGACTGACTGAGACTAAATGACTGACTGCTTGACTGACTGGCTGAAGGACTAACTGACTGACTGAGTGACTGACTGACTGGACTGACTGACTGAGACTGAATGACTGAGTGCTTGACTGATTGACTGTCAGACTGACTGACTGACTTCGCAAAAGGGAAAAATAAAAAAAAAAGAATCATAAAATTAGAAAAAAATATTTGCATTTAAGATTTCCTGGCCGGGACTCGAACCCAGTACCACGCGCTAGGAACCCAACGGTCTAGCCATTAGGCTATCGGAGCTCTGTCGATGGAAGTCTTAAATATAATAAAAACAAAAAATGCACCTTGGTAATTATTGATTCAAACACTTTGAAATTTACAGGTCGAATAATTAAACTAACTCAGAATTTTTCTCCCTACATAAATAATCAATATTCGCAAAAGAGAAAAATTAAAAAAAAAAAGAAGAAGAAATTTCAAATTAGAAACTAAAAGTATACATTGAAGATTTTCGTTCAGGCTGGGACTCGAACACAGGGCCACTCGCTTGGAAGCCTAACACTCTAGCCATTAGTCTATGGGAGCTCTGTCGGTGGGAGTTTTAAATATAATAAAAACAAAAAATGCACCTTGGTAATTGTTTATTTAAACACTTTGAAATCTTCGTGTCGAAAAATTAAACTGACTCAGAATTTTCTTCCCTACATAAATAATCAATAATTGCAAAGGAAAGAAATTGAAAAAAAAAAGAATTTTCAAATTAGAAAAGAAATATATACATTGAAGATATTCGCTCCGGCTGGGACTCGAACCCAGGCCACTCGCTTGGAAGACCAGCGGTCTAGCTATTAGGCTATCGGAGTTCTGTCGAGCGGAGTCTTACTGCCTGACTGATACTGCCTGACTGACAGACTGACTCACTGACTGACTGATACTGACTGACTGACTCACTGACTGACCGAGACTGACTGACTAACTGCCTGACTGACTGAGACTGGACTGAGTGACTGACTGACTGACTGACTGACTAACTGACTGACTGAGACTGACTGACTGACTGCTTGACTCTCTGACTGGCTATTTCACTGACTGACTGAATGACTAAATGACTGACTGACACTGACTGACTGACTGCTTGACTACCTGACTGACTGCTTGACTGACTAACTGACTGGACAGGACTGACCGACTGACTGACTGACAGACTGACTGAATAAGGATGACTGACAGACTGACTGAATAAGGCTGACTGACTGACTGACTGACAGACTGACTGAATAAGGCTGACCGACTGACTGACTGCCTGACTGACTGAATGACTGAGTGACTGACTGACCGAGACTGACTGACTGACTGACTGAGACTGGACTGGACTGACTGACTGACTGACTGACTGAGACTGACTGACTGCTTTAGTGACTAACTGACTGCACAGGACTGACCGACTGACTGACTGACTGACTGCCTGACTGACTGACTGACTGAATGACTGACTGACTGAGACTAAATGACTGACTGCTTGACTGACTGGCTGAAGGACTAACTGACTGACTGAGTGACTGACTGACTGGACTGACTGACTGAGACTGAATGACTGAGTGCTTGACTGATTGACTGTCAGACTGACTGACTGACTTCGCAAAAGGGAAAAATATAAAAAAAAGAATTATAAAATTAGAAAAAAATATTTGCATTTAAGATTTCCTTTCCGGCCGGGACTCGAACCCAGTACCACGCGCTAGGAACCCAACGGTCTAGCCATTAGGCTATCGGAGCTCTGTCGATGGAAGTCTTAAATATAATAAAAACAAAAAATGCACCTTGGTAATTATTGATTCAGACACTTTGAAATTTATAGGTCGAATAATTAAACTGACTCAGAATTTTTCTCCCTACATAAATAATCAATATTCGCAAAAGAGAAAAATTGAAAAAAAAAAGAAGAAGAAATTTCAAATTAGAAACTAAAAGTATACATTGAAGATTTTCGTTCAGGCTGGGACTCGAACCCAGGGCCACTCGCTTGGAAGCCTAACACTCTAGCCATTAGTCTATGGGAGCTCTGTCGGTAGGAGATTTAAATATAATAAAAACAAAAAATGCACCTTGGTAATTGTTTATTTAAACACTTTGAAATCTTCGTGTCGAAAAATTAAACTGACTCAGAATTTTCTTCCCTACATAAATAATCAATAATTGCAAAGGAAAGAAATTGAAAAAAAAAGAATTTTCAAATTAGAAAAGAAATATATACATTGAAGATATTCGCTCCGGCTGGGACTCGAACCCAGGCCACTCGCTTGGAAGACCAGCGGTCTAGCCATTAGGCTATCGGAGTTCTGTCGAGCGGAGTCTTACTGCCTGACTGAGAGACTGACTCACTGACTGACTGATACTGACTGACTGACTCACTGACTGACCGAGACTGACTGACTGACTGACTGACTGACTAACTGACTGACTGAGACTGACTGACTGACTGCTTGACTCTCTGACTGGCTATTTCACTGACTGACTGAATGACTAAATGACTGACTGACACTGACTGACTGACTGCTTGACTACCTGACTGACTGCTTGACTGACTAACTGACTGGACAGTACTGACCGACTGACTGACTGACAGACTGACTGAATAAGGATGACTGACAGACTGACTGAATAAGGCTGACTGACTGACTGACTGACAGACTGACTGAATAAGGCTGACCGACTGACTGACTGCCTGACTGACTGACTGACTGAATGACTGACTGACTGACTGACCGAGACTGACTGACTGACTGACTGAGACTGGACTGGACTGACTGACTGACTGACTGAGACTAAATGACTGACTGCTTGACTGACTGGCTGAAGGACTAACTGACTGCTTTAGTGACTAACTGACTGCACAGGACTGACCGACTGACTGACTGACTGAATGACTGACTGACTGAGACTAAATGACTGACTGCTTGACTGACTGGCTGAAGGACTAACTGACTGACTGAGTGACTGACTGACTGGACTGACTGACTGAGACTGAATGACTGAGTGCTTGACTGATTGACTGTCAGACTGACTGACTGACTTCGCAAAAGGGAAAAATAAAAAAAAAAGAATCATAAAATTAGAAAAAAATATTTGCATTTAAGATTTCCTGGCCGGGACTCGAACCCAGTACCACGCGCTAGGAACCCAACGGTCTAGCCATTAGGCTATCGGAGCTCTGTCGATGGAAGTCTTAAATATAATAAAAACAAAAAATGCACCTTGGTAATTATTGATTCAAACACTTTGAAATTTACAGGTCGAATAATTAAACTAACTCAGAATTTTTCTCCCTACATAAATAATCAATATTCGCAAAAGAGAAAAATTAAAAAAAAAAAGAAGAAGAAATTTCAAATTAGAAACTAAAAGTATACATTGAAGATTTTCGTTCAGGCTGGGACTCGAACACAGGGCCACTCGCTTGGAAGCCTAACACTCTAGCCATTAGTCTATGGGAGCTCTGTCGGTGGGAGTTTTAAATATAATAAAAACAAAAAATGCACCTTGGTAATTGTTTATTTAAACACTTTGAAATCTTCGTGTCGAAAAATTAAACTGACTCAGAATTTTCTTCCCTACATAAATAATCAATAATTGCAAAGGAAAGAAATTGAAAAAAAAAAGAATTTTCAAATTAGAAAAGAAATATATACATTGAAGATATTCGCTCCGGCTGGGACTCGAACCCAGGCCACTCGCTTGGAAGACCAGCGGTCTAGCTATTAGGCTATCGGAGTTCTGTCGAGCGGAGTCTTACTGCCTGACTGATACTGCCTGACTGACAGACTGACTCACTGACTGACTGATACTGACTGACTGACTCACTGACTGACCGAGACTGACTGACTAACTGCCTGACTGACTGAGACTGGACTGAGTGACTGACTGACTGACTGACTGACTAACTGACTGACTGAGACTGACTGACTGACTGCTTGACTCTCTGACTGGCTATTTCACTGACTGACTGAATGACTAAATGACTGACTGACACTGACTGACTGACTGCTTGACTACCTGACTGACTGCTTGACTGACTAACTGACTGGACAGGACTGACCGACTGACTGACTGACAGACTGACTGAATAAGGATGACTGACAGACTGACTGAATAAGGCTGACTGACTGACTGACTGACAGACTGACTGAATAAGGCTGACCGACTGACTGACTGCCTGACTGACTGAATGACTGAGTGACTGACTGACCGAGACTGACTGACTGACTGACTGAGACTGGACTGGACTGACTGACTGACTGACTGACTGAGACTGACTGACTGCTTTAGTGACTAACTGACTGCACAGGACTGACCGACTGACTGACTGACTGACTGCCTGACTGACTGACTGACTGAATGACTGACTGACTGAGACTAAATGACTGACTGCTTGACTGACTGGCTGAAGGACTAACTGACTGACTGAGTGACTGACTGACTGGACTGACTGACTGAGACTGAATGACTGAGTGCTTGACTGATTGACTGTCAGACTGACTGACTGACTTCGCAAAAGGGAAAAATATAAAAAAAAGAATTATAAAATTAGAAAAAAATATTTGCATTTAAGATTTCCTTTCCGGCCGGGACTCGAACCCAGTACCACGCGCTAGGAACCCAACGGTCTAGCCATTAGGCTATCGGAGCTCTGTCGATGGAAGTCTTAAATATAATAAAAACAAAAAATGCACCTTGGTAATTATTGATTCAGACACTTTGAAATTTACAGGTCGAATAATTAAACTGACTCAGAATTTTTCTCCCTACATAAATAATCAATATTCGCAAAAGAGAAAAATTGAAAAAAAAAAGAAGAAGAAATTTCAAATTAGAAACTAAAAGTATACATTGAAGATTTTCGTTCAGGCTGGGACTCGAACCCAGGGCCACTCGCTTGGAAGCCTAACACTCTAGCCATTAGTCTATGGGAGCTCTGTCGGTAGGAGATTTAAATATAATAAAAACAAAAAATGCACCTTGGTAATTGTTTATTTAAACACTTTGAAATCTTCGTGTCGAAAAATTAAACTGACTCAGAATTTTCTTCCCTACATAAATAATCAATAATTGCAAAGGAAAGAAATTGAAAAAAAAAAAGAATTTTCAAATTAGAAAAGAAATATATACATTGAAGATATTCGCTCCGGCTGGGACTCGAACCCAGGCCACTCGCTTGGAAGACCAGCGGTCTAGCCATTAGGCTATCGGAGTTCTGTCGAGCGGAGTCTTACTGCCTGACTGATACTGCCTGACTGACAGACTGACTCACTGACTGACTGATACTGACTGACTGACTCACTGACTGACTAACTGCCTGACTGACTGAGACTGGACTGACTGACTGACTGACTGACTAACTGACTGACTGAGACTGACTGACTGACTGCTTGACTCTCTGACTGGCTATTTCACTGACTGACTGAATGACTAAATGACTGACTGACACTGACTGACTGACTGCTTGACTACCTGACTGACTGCTTGACTGACTAACTGACTGGACAGGACTGACCGACTGACTGACTGACAGACTGACTGCTTGACTACCTGACTGACTGCTTGACTGACTAACTGACTGGACAGGACTGACCGACTGACTGACTGACAGACTGACTGAATAAGGCTGACTGACTGACTGACTGACAGACTGACTGAATAAGGCTGACCGACTGACTGACTGCCTGACTGACTGACTGACTGAATGACTGACTGACTGACTGACCGAGACTGACTGACTGACTGACTGAGACTGGACTGGACTGACTGACTGACTGACTGACTGAGACTGACTGACTGCTTTAGTGACTAACTGACTGCACAGGACTGACCGACTGACTGACTGACTGACTGCCTGACTGACTGACTGACTGAATGACTGACTGACTGAGACTAAATGACTGACTGCTTGACTGACTGGCTGAAGGACTAACTGACTGACTGAGTGACTGACTGACTGGACTGACTGACTGAGACTGAATGACTGAGTGCTTGACTGATTGACTGTCAGACTGACTGACTGACTTCGCAAAAGGGAAAAATAAAAAAAAAAGAATTATAAAATTAGAAAAAAATATTTGCATTTAAGATTTCCTTTCCGGCTGGGATTTGAACCCAGGGCGACACTCATGGAAGCCCAACGCTCTCGCCAATATACTATCGGATCTCTGTTGATCGGTGTCTTAATTATAATAAAAACAAAAAATGCACTTTAGTAATTATTGATCTAAAATCTTTCAAATCTAAAGGTCGAATGATTAAACTGACTCAGAATTTTCTTCCGTACATAAATAATCCATATTTGCAAAAGAAAGAAATTGAAAAAAAAAAAAGAATCTTCAAATTAGAAGAGAAATATATACAAGGAAGATTTTCGTTCCGGCCGGGACTCGAACCCAGTACCACGCGCTTGGAACCCAACGGTCTAGCAATTAGGGTATCGGAGCTCTGTCGATGGAAGTCTTAAATATAATAAAAACAAAAAATGCACCTTGGTAATTATTGATTCAAACACTTTGAAATTTACAGGTCGAATAATTAAACTGACTCAGAATTTTTCTCCCTACATAAATAATCAATATTCGCAAAAGAGAAAAATTAAACAAAAAAGAAGAAGAAATTTCAAATTAGAAACTAAAAGTATACATTGAAGATTTTCGTTCAGGCTGGGACTCGAACCCAGGGCCACTCGCTTGGATGCCTAACACTCTAGCCATTAGTCTATGGGAGCTCTGTCGGTGGGAGTTTTAAATATAATAAAAACAAAAAATGCACCTTGGTAATTGTTTATTTAAACACTTTGAAATCTTCGTGTCGAAAAATTAAACTGACTCAGAATTTTCTTCCCTACATAAATAATCAATAATTGCAAAGGAAAGAAATTGAAAAAAAAAAGAATTTTCAAATTAGAAAAGAAATATATACATTGAAGATATTCGCTCCGGCTGGGACTCGAACCCAGGCCACTCGCTTGGAAGACCAGCGGTCTAGCCATTAGGCTATCGGAGTTCTGTCGAGCGGAGTCTTACTGCCTGACTTATACTGCCTGACTGACAGACTGACTCACTGACTGACTGATACTGACTGACTGACTCACTGACTGACCGAGACTGACTGACTAACTGCCTGACTGACTGAGACTGGACTGAGTGACTGACTGACTGACTGACTGACTAACTGACTGACTGAGACTGACTGACTGACTGCTTGACTCTCTGACTGGCTATTTCACTGACTGACTGAATGACTAAATGACTGACTGACACTGACTGACTGACTGCTTGACTGACTAACTGACTGGACAGGACTGACCGACTGACTGACTGACAGACTGACTGAATAAGGATGACTGACAGACTGACTGAATAAGGCTGACTGACTGACTGACTGACAGACTGACTGAATAAGGCTGACCGACTGACTGACTGCCTGACTGACTGAATGACTGAGTGACTGACTGACCGAGACTGACTGACTGACTGACTGAGACTGGACTGGACTGACTGACTGACTGACTGACTGAGACTGACTGACTGCTTTAGTGACTAACTGACTGCACAGGACTGACCGACTGACTGACTGACTGACTGCCTGACTGACTGACTGACTGAATGACTGACTGACTGAGACTAAATGACTGACTGCTTGACTGACTGGCTGAAGGACTAACTGACTGACTGAGTGACTGACTGACTGGACTGACTGACTGAGACTGAATGACTGAGTGCTTGACTGATTGACTGTCAGACTGACTGACTGACTTCGCAAAAGGGAAAAATATAAAAAAAAAGAATTATAAAATTAGAAAAAAATATTTGCATTTAAGATTTCCTTTCCGGCCGGGACTCGAACCCAGTACCACGCGCTAGGAACCCAACGGTCTAGCCATTAGGCTATCGGAGCTCTGTCGATGGAAGTCTTAAATATAATAAAAACAAAAAATGCACCTTGGTAATTATTGATTCAGACACTTTGAAATTTACAGGTCGAATAATTAAACTGACTCAGAATTTTTCTCCCTACATAAATAATCAATATTCGCAAAAGAGAAAAATTGAAAAAAAAAAGAAGAAGAAATTTCAAATTAGAAACTAAAAGTATACATTGAAGATTTTCGTTCAGGCTGGGACTCGAACCCAGGGCCACTCGCTTGGAAGCCTAACACTCTAGCCATTAGTCTATGGGAGCTCTGTCGGTAGGAGTTTTAAATATAATAAAAACAAAAAATGCACCTTGGTAATTGTTTATTTAAACACTTTGAAATCTTCGTGTCGAAAAATTAAACTGACTCAGAATTTTCTTCCCTACATAAATAATCAATAATTGCAAAGGAAAGAAATTGAAAAAAAAAAAAGAATTTTCAAATTAGAAAAGAAATATATACATTGAAGATATTCGCTCCGGCTGGGACTCGAACCCAGGCCACTCGCTTGGAAGACCAGCGGTCTAGCCATTAGGCTATCGGAGTTCTGTCGAGCGGAGTCTTACTGCCTGACTGATACTGCCTGACTGACAGACTGACTCACTGACTGACTGATACTGACTGACTGACTCACTGACTGACTAACTGCCTGACTGACTGAGACTGGACTGACTGACTGACTGACTGACTAACTGACTGACTGAGACTGACTGACTGACTGCTTGACTCTCTGACTGGCTATTTCACTGA